>NC_043964.1:54392434-54434934 GCF_902148855.1 Sphaeramia orbicularis
TGGTCGTTTTTCTTTTGGATTGACTTGCTCTGCTCTGATTGGTTGTTTCAGGTCCAATCAGCCAGAAGATGTACGCTGTACTCCCTTGTGGAGGAATAGGGGTGAGATAAGTCTCTACTTACCCGTCTATCCTTCCGTCCATGCGTCTGTCCCTCTGGTTCTAACATGGTAGCTCTGTGCTGCCCCCTGCAGGTGGACAGTGACACCGTGTGGAACGAGATGCACTCATCAGCTGCGGTTCGGATGGCGGTGGGTTCAGTCATTGAGTTGGCCTTTAGAGTGGCAGCAGGGGAGCTGAAGGTAACACACATACACACACATACACACATACGTATGCACATGCACACACACACATACGCATGCACGCTAACACGCACACACATATGCACGTGCACACACATGCACACATACGCACACACACACACACACACACATACGTACATACACACGTACACACACACATACGTATGAATGCACACACACACACACCTACACACACATGTATGCACACACACACACACACACACACACACACACACACACACACTAGTCTGATCCTTCTGTCCTTGTGTTTGTGTTGGTTCCAGAACGGCTTCGCCGTGGTGCGTCCACCGGGTCACCACGCTGAGGAATCCACTGCCATGTCAGTAACAATTATTGTTTCCTCCGTTCACATGACGATGATCAATAACGGCTGTGGTTAACTGTGGTGTCACTGATGTGTGTTTGTAAACAGGGGGTTCTGCTTCTTCAACTCCGTAGCGATCACAGCCAAACTACTACAGCAGAAACTAGGGGTGGGCAAGATCCTCATAGTGGACTGGGTGAGTACCAGGACCACACATGGGCCCAGCTCCAGGATCTGGTCCCTCAGGTCCAGGATCTGGTCCCTCAGGTCTAGGATCAGGTCCCTGAGGTCTAGGATCTGGTCCCTGAGGTCCAGGATGTACACACTAATACACAAACACACAAAAACATAAACACTCAAATACACAAACACATGAACACAGAAACACAGCAACACAGCTCTGTGACTGAAGTCCTCCCTGACTGTCTGTGGTCAGTCACAGATGTGGATGGTCCAGATGTGGATGGTCCAGATGGTCCAGATGTGGATGGTCCACCGCTGGAGGACATGTTCACCTGCTGGCTTCATCTTCAGTTGTAACAGTAGATGAAAACCACCAAGGTTCATCCACGCAGACACACTAAGTCTGCTGTTGACCAAACTGAGGACATTTTATATACGGCAGTAACTTTAAAGTCAGACAAGAGCTAGTGAAATGTCCTAAATGTCCTAAATGTCCACATTCTCTGATGAACATGAGTCAAATAGCTGCAGTGATGAGTATGTACGTCTTAAACACCACATCCTGAAAACCATCAGAACCAGAACATGCCATACAACTGGGAAATGAGTGTAAATGTAAACACAGTCAAGGTGACGCCACACACACACACACACACACACACACACACACACACACACACACACACAAGTTCATATGAAAACATCCCAATGACCTTCTGATACCACTTGTCTCCACAGGATATTCACCATGGCAACGGCACGCAGCAGGCCTTCTACAGCGACCCCAACGTCCTCTACATCTCCCTCCATCGCTATGACGATGGAAACTTCTTTCCAGGCAGTGGAGCTCCTGAGGAGGTGCACATGCACACACATACACACATGTACACGTATGTACATGTAGACACACGTACACACATGCACATGTATACACATGGACACGCATACACACACGTGCACACACGTACACACACATACGCACACATGTACTCACATGCACACACATACACAAACACGTGCACACACACACACATACAGACACACACATACAGACACACACACACACATACACAGTGTGTTCCCTGTATACATTCTGCAGCGGTGCTGCTGTTAAATTCTCAGCACTGCTCCAAAAAATCCAAAAAAAACACTGACTTTGAAAAAACCTGATGTGTTAAATTTTATTCCATGTTGTTAGCCACTCTTTAACCAACTTGACTACTGCTTTAGGCGTCATATCCAACCCCCTCCTCCCTCCCTCCCTCCCTCCCCTCTGTGCCTAAGCTACTGAACCAAACCATCTGGAATCCATATAGAATGGAACAAACATCGTAGAAGTAGGCTTATACTGTAGCGGCGTTTTCAGCCCCACAGAACTGTGTCGGTGCAGAGTCACACACCTACTCTGGAACCAACCAACGTGTTCGCACCAAAAGTCAGAGAGTTTGGGAACCGAAAATTTGGTTCCCGACAGACACCAAGTAAAATGTGATTTTTCTAAGCAAACTGTGATGGCATGAGTGGACATCACCAGGTTGAGTCTGATTTGGACCAGCTCTGTATGTAAAGTGTCATGAGATAACTTTTGTTATGATTTGGTGATATATAAATAAAATTTGATTGAATTTGATTGATCTGGGTCAGAAGCTGAAAAAGAACCAAACAAGAAAACAGAGAATTTCCTTCCACTCAACTCCCCAGAAGTCACCTTTTAAAGGGTTATTTAGCAAAGCATAACCCCGGACCCCCCTAGTGTTGCTAGGTTACCAACACAGCACTGCTGCTACTAACATTTCTAGGGGAAACATTGCACACACACACACATACACTTGCTGGGTCTCCGTGTGTTTATGGGATATTACTCTGCATCTTGTTATTTTCCTGGTCAGTTATTGTTAAGGTCTGCACATGTGCTGACTGTGTGTGTGTGTGTGTGTGTGTGTGTGTGTGTGTGCAGGTGGGCTCTGGTGCAGCTGTGGGCTTTAATGTGAACATTGCATGGACTGGAGGAGTGGACCCACCCATGGGGGATGTGGAATACCTCACTGCTTTCAGGTAAACAGGAACTCTGCCCACTGTTCTGTGTTTCCATGGTAACACAATGCAAAGCTTGAATACATCCACATAACCAAACCAACTAAACCCATTGTCGGACACAGAACAGAAACTAATCCAAACTAGCAGTTCAACGGTGAAATCTGTCCAAGTGAACAGTGTGAGCCCAGCGTATGTCATGGATCCTCTCATAAACATCAGACTAAGCTAACACTAAACTGATGCAACTGTCCAAGGATTATTTCTGTACCACTGAAACCCACTGATCCAAAATAAAGATAACAAACACGAAGGTCCTTTTTCTTATCAGAACTTGTTTTTATATGAATGAAGCATCAGGTTTGGGCTAATCCATCCTACTTTCATTCCTCTTCACAAAAGTAAAATAACAGAAAAATGGGGTTTGGGCTTCTTTCACATGCACATACGATGGAAACTGAACTGACCTCTACCTGTCGACAGTATAGAAATATAAATAATATATGTCTGTGGTTGATGGACAAATGCTCTAAAACATGTTCTGGTGCATTTTGTGACGGTACAATCCATCAAATAAAAGGAGGAAGTGTCCCATCTTCAGTTCAGTGTGACCCACATCCCATCCAGTCGTAGAACAGTAGACATAGGAGCGGTGTTGAGGACCACGGTTCGGTTCTGTCCAAGACGGATCAGAACCAGACCTTTTAGGTGTAACTGCTCCTGTGTGTGCAGGAATGTGGTGATGCCTGTCGCCCAGCAGTTCAGCCCAGACGTGGTCCTGGTGTCTGCAGGCTTCGACGCCGTGGAGGGTCATCAGTCTCCTCTTGGAGGATACAACGTCTCCGCCAAATGTGAGTCATCAACTGGTTACCACGGTGACCATAGGTGTACCTGGTCTGAATGGTTGTGGTTGGTGACTGTTGGGGGTGTGTCCTATGTGACCGGTGTGTGTGGGCAGGTTTCGGTCAGCTGACGCAGCTGCTCATGGGTCTGGCGGGCGGACGCGTTGTCATGGCGCTGGAGGGAGGTCATGACCTCACAGCCATCTGTGATGCTTCAGAGGCCTGTGTCTCAGCTCTTCTGGGAGACCCAGTGAGTGACAGCCTGATGGCCACATATTTATTCATACTTTGAACTTAAAGTCACTTAAAGCTGTGGGAGACTTTCGTGACGAGTTTTTCATCAGATCTGTCAAACCTCAGTCATATCCTCAGTATCACAAGTCTGTCAGTCTGTCTGTCATTACTCATCTGAATCTCTTGCATTATGGTGAACAGTTTCTTAGTGCCATCCACCAGAAACAAATCCATGTGTTTACAAACAGAGTTGGGAGGGAACTCGGGCATCTTCTTCGGAATTTTGATGCGACGTGCATTGTGGGAAGCAACAGCGGCAGTGCGAGCATATGATATTATATGGATGAAACACGACGCGTAAATGGCTAAAACGTGTAAACGGCTGGAGGAATACGCACAGAGGGAAGGGAGCTCCTGCCGTTTCCGTGTTGTCTGTAGCAGCTGCCACTGCTGCCATGAACCAGCGTTTCCCACAATGCACGTCACGAAAACATTCCAAAGATGCCCGAGTGAGCTACTCGCTCTGAATGTAAACACATGGTTTGTTTCTGGTGGATGGCACATCGAAATTTTCACCATGATGCAAGAGATTCGGATGAGTAATGACAGAAAGACTTACAGATTCATGATAATGAGGATATGACTGAGGTTTGACAGATTTGATGAAAAACTGGTCACGAAAGTCTCCTGCAGATTTAAATGTGTATTAAAATGTGCACATAAACATTCTGAAAATCTACCAATAAATAGTTTTACCACATGAACCGAAAACCACACAAGTTGTGTTTTGTATGTACGTTTATGTACAAGTTCAGCTATGTAGAATACATTTAGTGTTAAATGTTTGTTGGTGCTAACTGGTAAAATGTGTTTTTAAAAGGTTCGGCTGTAGTTTTAAATAAAGGTCAAAACATTAAACATTAACACACTCTGTGTGTGTCAGTGTGACTCTGTGTTCCAGTGGCCTCAGGAGACGCCATGTCCAAAAGCCTGCACCTCATTGGACAGAGTCATAGAGATCCAGAGTAAGAAACACACACACATACATGCATGCACACAGACATACACACACACACACACGCACATGCATACACACACATGCATGCACACACGTACATACACACACATGCACGCACACACACATACGTGCACACATGCATGCACATACACACACATACACACACACACATACATGCACACATACATAAATACACACACATACACACACAGTACCATGTGGATCATAGTACCGACACAGACTCCAGACTGTGATGGTGGATGGATGGATATAAATACATCATGAAGGTTTAGTTTTTCTGTGAATTTCAGTGAAAATCAAACTAAATGAATCCAGTTTAAAAAATCCACCTGAACTCTGTTGAGACTTGAATGTGTGTTTTGTGTGTCACCATCTGCACTGTTAGATTTAAAAGGACCTGCCTGGTTCTGATGTGGTAGATGACCCACAGTACCTGCAGTGTCAGTCCACTCTCCTACAGAACACTTGACCACTGAGGACGTCCCTGTCCTGGTCTCTGTCTCTGTCTTCAGGTAAACACTGGCCTTGTCTCCAGAGTTTGTCTCACACCAGTTGCCATTCGCTGTTGGACAGCCCCCTCGGGGCTCAGGGCCAATCGGAGAAGGATGAGGCGGAGACGGTGAGCGCCATGGCGTCGCTCAGCGTTGATGTGGATCAACCAGGTTCTGTTAATGACGGCACCGACACCAGCAGGTCAGCAGAACCAGCAGAACTATCAGTTTGACTGTAAGGTGTTGGGTTGTCCTTGGGTTGTCCTGATGTTTGACACTGTCCTGCAGGTCCACGGACGAGCCAATGGAAGAAGAGCCTGGGCTGTAAGCACAAGCACATGAAAACTCCACCCACCTCCTTCTGGCACCTCCTCTTCCTCTTCCTTTTCCTCTTCCTCCGTCCAGTGTGTGTTGGTAGCACATACAGAGTGGAGCGATGATGCCGTCAGAGGATTTTTATTGGCTGAGGAGAATCTACGGAGGCGGGGCAAGACCAGGCCACGCCTGGGACAGTGTTAAGCAAAAAACACAGACCCACGGTTTAGACGATGGATGAACCTGAGGGGGAGCAGACGACTGGTCTGCACCTCCACCCAAACCACAGGAGGGTCTGAGGGGGACAGCCCACCCACCCACCCCTTTTCTGTGGGTATGTTTGTCGACGGTAACAGCCCACCCCTCTGCACCACCCTCTGCACCACCCACCCCTTTTCTGTGGGTGTGTTTGTCTACAGTAACAGCCCACCCCTCTGCTCCACCCACCCCTCTGCTCCACCTGCCCCTCTGGTCCACTTGTCCCTCTGCTCCACCCATCCCTCTGCTCCACCCGCCCCTTTTCTGTGGGTGTGTTTATTGACAGTAACAGCCCATCCCTCTGGTCCACTTGCCCCTCTGCTCCACCCACCCCTCTGCTCCACCTGCCTGTTTTTCTGTGGGTGTGTTTGTCAACAGTAACAGCCCACCCCTCTGCACCACCCACCCCTCTGTACCACCCGCCCCTTTTCTGTGGGTGTGTTTGTCGACAGTAACAGCCCGCCCCTCTGCCCCACCCACCCCTCTGCACCACCTGTGGGTGTGTTTATGCTCCTCTGGTTCCAAACTGGGACGATGACGGCGTCAGGATGACAGACGACAGGACAGACGACTTGTCTTCTTGCTCGTCTGAACATTTATCAGCGGAGGAAGGATGAACAGCTTTGAACCAATCAGAGGAGGAGGAGGAACTAGGTGCCTTTAAATCCACAAAAATAAAGCGTCATCACGGCCGGAGCACCTCAGCAAAAACAATCAGCCCTAAAGAAAGTGATGCACACAAACACACACCGCTGTGGTTGGACTCAGTCACTTCATGTTTCATGACGTCTTCATGTCGATGCCTTAATTTGTTCTTCTGTCCATGTTTTGGAGCCGTGAGAGAGTCAGAGAGAACCGTCAGAGCCTCTTTGAAATGTCCAAACCCAACATTTGTCTTTGAGATGATGCCAGATGTCGCTTGGTTTCCCAACATTCTTTGATTATGGAGTTAAGAAAAGCTTCTACAGCCATCAAAGCTCATCCCGTGTCCAGTAAAAATCTGTATTTACAGAGATTTGAATAATAATATTCAGTCGGACTTTGATGGAATCTGGTGAAAGCGTCTCAGGATCAGGTCAGTCTTCACTGACTTAAATCAATAGCTAATAAATCAAAGTGCACCGCTTCAGACCAACAGCGCTCTCTCTGCCTCGCTCTCACTCTGGGTTAAATGTGATGTGATCTGAGCCCCGCCTCCCTCTTTAAAGGGAACTGTGGCACCACAACAAAGACCACACCCCCTCTTTTTTTATTGTAAATGAGCTGTTTGGTGTAAATACTGTCTCCCACAGTTATGTCACATAAGACTCAGTGTGGCCACTTTTCTACATCTGTATATACATATATGTATAAAAACACTAAATACTTTCTCTTTTTGTATAAAAAAGACAAAAATAATATTCTATATAAATATATATAAATATATGTAAACAGTGTTTTATCCAATCAGATTGGATTTATGAATATATGCTATTTGGAGATTTGATGTTTTAAAGGTTTGGCTGTTAAACAGGAAGTAAGCACATAGTCTGATGTCATCAGACGCCACCTGTTTGTTTGTTTACAGATGTCGATGATGGCTCCATATTGTTATTGTTGTCACTACCTGATCTGTACAGAAAACCCACTTTGTTCTACGCATGTGGAAAATGAAGCTACTTCCTGTCACTTTTCCAATTTCAAAAAAATCTCCTGGGGTATTGGAATAAAATAATCTTTTTATTGGTTTTTCTAGTTACGAAATATCATCTAAATTTTTACCACATTACAGACATGTTTTTTCTCACAGGACCAACACTGTCAAATAAGGCTCCGTTCACACTGCAGGTCAATGTGGTCCAAATCCCATTTTTTTTGTCCATATGTGACCTGTATCCGATCAGTTAAAGACAGTCTGAGCAGCACTAATCTGACCCAGACCACGTTTATATGTGGTCCTAAATCTGATCCAGACCACTTACATATGTGGTCCTAAATCTGATCCAGACCACTTACATATGTGGTCCTAAATCTGATCCAGACCACTTACATATGTGGTCCTAAATCTGATCCAGACCACTTACATATGTGGTCCTAAATCTGATCCAGACCACTTTCATATGCGGTCCTAAATTTGATACGTATCTATTATTTTCCATTGCGACTTCAGTCTGGACGGCTAGGTTGCATTTATCCGACCTTTATGTCATTGAAATGTGACAAACGTCACAATTCTGTGTCCCAGAAGGAGGAGCAGAGGAAAACCATATTTACACACAGTGTGTGTCTGCGTTGTCACATATTCCATCAGGACCTCTTTAGTGCATGTGGGTCACTTCAGGATTCATTCAGTTCAGACTCAAAACTGATAAAAGTTGCATTTAATGTGGAATATGAGCCAACACACAAAAAAATCGGATTTCACCAAAAAAAAGACAATTGTGCATTAAGACCTGCTGTCTGAACATAGCCTAAGAGAATATTAGCAATAGTGGTAACCCCAGCTAACATTAGCCAGTGAGCTAACCACAGCTTTACCATGTACACGTTTCTTGTTTTTATAAATGTAGCTCTTCACTACTGTCTGACATTAACTAAAATATTTCAGGTTTCAGTCTCTAATAATTTCCTTTCAGTCTCTGTTTAGACAGGTAGGTGGGAAGAAGGGATGTATCCCACCTCAACTGGCTAGTCAACCCTGAGTGACAGCTTCAGTGAGTGAATGACAATTGAATGAAATTTGAATTTAAAGTAGAATAAATAATTTTCTGCTGGCTACATGTAAATGTGTGCAGCTAATGCTAGCTAATGTTAGTGTCAATAGGAATGATAAATTAATGTTAGCATGCGAAAGAGCTAAAAAGAGCCTGTTTGTCCTGTTCTGATTGGTTAAATGTCCAGTGGGTGGGGTTTGGGGTACACCATGCCTTTCTGTTGACCAGTTAATGACGACTTTAGTCTCAGATGGATTTGACCTTTTGTCTGTTTTGTTGCTGTGGTTAGCTTGTTGAGAATAGATTGTCTCTACTCTTGGTAAAAATATATGAACTTAATGAAAAAGGGGGTCTTGTGTTTCATAACTTTTAAACCCAAACAGAACTGTTTTGTCATTCCTCAAATATGACTTAGAAATACAGGAAGTATGTGCGTTTTCCCGTGTGTGTGGGACAGATCAGGTGTTCCAGTCTGGACTGGGTAGTGATGGTCTGGGTTGTTGTTGTTGGAGGTGAACAGACGGCCTCAGTTCCTCTGGCAGGACTGGTCAGGCAGTACTGCCCTCCACAGGCAAACAGCAGCAACTACACACAAGTGGCTATTAAGGTCAAAGGTCATGACGGGGTCAATGGGTTGGTCTAGTGATGATGTATTTTTGTAATCCAAAGACGGCGCCATGCATCCAGTGTAACTTTAACCAGTTCTGTGTTCAGCACAGACCTCTGATGTTCACTAGCTCTGACTCCAGACGTACGCACCTCTGTCCTCAGTCCTGAAGATCACAGAAACGCTCACAGCAAGAAGGAAACCGACCCAGCAGATGGAGGTGTTAGACATGGAAACAGCCTCAGTTATGGTAACGGTTCCTTCGACAGCAGACGTCCAGTTACAGTCAGGCCAAACCAGGTCAGATTAAAGCTGCAGACACTGATGGGACGTGGACTGGGATCAGGTCTAATATATGGACATGTTGACATTCCTGGATCAGGGCTGAAGAGCGACTCACTGAAATGTCTGAGTTTATTGAACACAATGATCCCTTGTTTATTTTTGAGTATGAAAAACTATTGACGGGTCCGGATTAGATCAACATCAGATTCACCAAAACACCATATTCAGTTCCAGTCGAACGCTAACACATGCTTCACCTCGGCCACTTGCACTTTTTCATCTTCATGCAGTTTCAAAGCCGTGCCCCTGTGGACACTTCAGACTTCAGCTGCAGAAAGTCCAGTTCAGTCTGACATTAGAACTATGAAGACCATGGTTTCTACTGGAGCTCATGAACAGAGTCAGTTGGCTAAATCTGTCATTTAGGATTATTTAGTTTGTCTTGAACCACGGCCCAAACATGCACAATGTTGTGTGTGTTTTTTTATCTAATTCAACAGGTTTTTTTTTCCTCTGATTTTCACGTCCCAGTTTTTTAGATTAGCAGAGCTACATTCTTTTACAAATGGAATTGTTTCCTGTTAAAACAGTAATCTAAGACCACGCCCCCATGGACAGCCCAGTCCACTCTGATTGGTCACCGACACCATGACGACCCACTGATGACCTGCTGCTTGTACGTCCTCTGGTAAATGACAGTTTATCGTCATGGGGAGAACATACATGTACTAGAAAGAATTTCATTGGATGCAAAGTTTGTGTCTGAGTCGAAGATGAACCAATAACTCTGTTGATTTCCAGTCATTTTCAAGAATCCCTCTGAACACCTGACACCGAAACTGAATTTACCAGTTTGCCTTTTTTATTTTTATTATTTGGCCACTTTCAGGTCCTGTCGGTGACCTCATACACATCATGACCATGAAACCATGTTCTACTGAACAGACCAAACCTCACCGGAGTGAGTCGGACTTCCACCTGGACCACAGTCCACAGCTCTGATGGAACACAGTCTTCAACCTCAGAAACGCCATTTCCCATCAACCCCAGCCTCTGTGGTGTTGTAGCCAACACCATTACCTCTGGGTCTGGTCTAGATCTGATCTGGGTCAGACCCAGAAGACCTAATGGCCTAGTTCAACTTGGGTTCATCCAAGGGTTCAGAGGTTAGCGTAGCGACGTGTTCGCAGTAATTACCGCGTCAATGAAACTATCGTCCTCTTTAAAAACCCTCAGCGTCTGTAAATACGTCATGGATCCATGTAGTCGTCGTAGACCTGTTGGCATCATTCCGAACAGTTAGAAGAATATTCTACAGTCATACGGTGGGTTTAGGACGTCAGAAGGACAAAACCGCTTCAGCTTTTATTTCCTGTCGCTGGTGGTAAATATGGTTGACAGACCTGCTTCTACTCCTTCAACTAATAATAGTTTGACTTTTAAGGTTTTCCGTCATTATTGGGTTCATAAGGGCTACTTTTCCATGTGGTGGTTTGGACCTGGTACCAGGAACCAGCCCCCAGCAGCTTCGATGGACCTTTATGGATGTTTGGGTTGGATTACCAGTTGACACTTGGATGGTTTGGACTTTAAACAGAACAGACTTTTCTGATTGGTGGAACTAAAGGAGGTCAGACACATTTGGATATTCATTAGCGTTTTAACAGGGTCTGGATGGGTCTGGTTGGTGGTCTGGATGGGTCTGGTTGGTGGGTGGTCTGTTGGTGGGGGGTTGGGTCTGATTGGTCAGTGGTCTGTTGGGGGTGGAGTCCATGACCTCTAAATGAACACATCCATAACACACTTCGGTCGTTTTTTTGGGGGGTCTTGTTTGGAACCTCCTGACTTAAAGCTGCTTCTTTCTGTTTTGGAACTGACTCGACAGTTTTTCCTCATATTTTTCATCTGCCTTGAATGACAGAAATGATGGGCGGAGCTACAAACCTCAGACCAGACTCGAACCCGCGGTACTGAAGTCCAGGTCGTTGCTGCTCAGTCTGAGAACACTTCAAGTCTGAAATGCAACATGTTGTGAGTCTGTATCTGAAGCTGTAAAACTCACCACACTGTCCAGACCCCCCACCCCCCCACAGTCCCACCCCCCCATCGAGAGGCTTCAGAGCACACACACACACACACACACACACACACTACAGTGAAACGCACACTTTCACACTCTTGGACTCTTTTGCTACATGATGTAATCCTGTATATTTCTTCATATGTTTGATACTGTGGTGTACATGTTGTGTCCTGGTATGATGGGGGGGGTGTCAGGGTTGGGGGGGGTCTGTCTCAGGAGTCTCTCTGGGTTTTTTGGACTTTTGGAAGGGGACAGAGGAGGTCCAATCCCCTTCTCTTTTACCTCCTTCTGTTTTTTCGAGGCGTTGGTTCGCCCTCTTCGTTTCCTTTCTTTCGTCGGTTCGGTTTGTGACTCAAACTCAAAACGCCGTTTCGTTGGAAAAATGATCCTGAAGCACATTCCTGACTCTTCTGTGTCTGTGATGATGTTTTATCAGATGCTTTTTCCTGTTGCACCGATACAACAGGCGTCTAGTTGTCGCTGACTCACATGTATATAAGTGCATATATGTGTACACATGTGCAATACACGCTATTGGAGCAAATCTTATTACTGTGACTCTTCTGGACAATGATCCTGGTCCTGGTTGAAGTCCGGACCGGTCTCCTTGTCTCGGTTCCTGTTGAATTGTGTTTGTTCGGTTGCATCCAGGAGCTTAAAAAGGGAAAGCGATTCTTCACTCAGATTCATTTCAGGGGTTTGTGGACATTTTAATGAAGCCCTTTTTATTACTCTCACCATATTGTTGTGATGTTGATCCTGAATATCTGTTTGTTTTTTTTGTTTGTTTTTGTTTTTTCTTTCTTTTTCTTTTTTTGTGGGCCTGTTGTTAACCTTGTCTGAAAACTCAATAAAGCAATTCACTGACTGGGTACGCCAGCTTCCATGACTGTTGTGCTTTACATATGCATATACATTCATTACCACCCCCCCACCCCCACGAAGGGGAGGCAAGGGCTATTGTTTTTGGTTGGTTGGTCTTCTTATTTTTTTTTTTTTAGTTTTTTTATTATTATTATTATTTTATTTATTTATTTATTTAATGTTATTTATTTATATTGTTTTTTAATATATATTTTTTATTTTTATTATTATATTAATAATAATAATAATAATGACAATACAATTATTTTTAAACATTTTTTTATTTGTTTACACTTAAGCAGTAAAACTATTGGTTGAATTCACACCACACTGGGTTTATGGCAGTAGTTTCCAAACTTTTTTGGTTCCTGACCCCATTTTAACATCACAAATTTCTGGCAACCCCAGACACTCAAAACAGAGACTTTTTTTTTTTTTTCCGCTAAGATTAATTAGTTTTTGATCATGTACTAGTTTGTTATACTATGTTGCAAATAAACCTTAATTTTAGACAATATTTAGTCTATATAATGTCTATTATTGTGGACAGAGGCAGTAAATCAGGTGCAGATTAGTGCACAAAGGCTCAGGATCTGTCCAGTCAGTCCAGCTGGGATTTACAAGGAGGACAAAGAAAACTGGACAAACAACAACTGAAACTATGAATTATGAAAGAGCTGCAGCATCTGAAACTGACCACAATGAACGTCTGACACATAAACAGAACCACAGTGCTGCAGTTTCAGAGTTCGTCATGTCTGTTATGGATTGTGATTGTCTCTCAACTCACCATATATTTTAAATTTGTAAGTTTCTATTTTTATTTTTATCAATTACTTGAAATTTCACTCGACCCCATTTGAATTCCAGCCGACCCCATGTGGGGTCCCGACCCTAAGGTTGAAAAACACTGGTTTATAGATTGCCAGTGACCCAGAATAGATGAGGTGACATTTTGGGAAAAGTAGGTCAAAGTTCACATTTTTTATGAATTTTTAAAAAAATTTTTTACCTCCGCCAAGGAGGTTCTGTTTTTACAGGGTTTGTCTGTCTGTCTGTTTGTCTGTCCGTTAGTGTGCAACATAACTCAAAAAGTTATGGACAGATTTTGATGAAATTTTCAGGGTTTGTTGGAAATGGGATAAGGAAGAAATGATTAAATTTTGGTGGTGATCGGGGGTGGGGGGGGGCCACGGGGGGGGGGGGGGGCGCAGACCAGAAAATTTCATCCAAATCTGTCCATAACTTTTCGAGTTATGTTGCACACTAACGGACAGACAAACAGACAGACAGACAAACAAACCCTGGCAAAAACATAACCTCCTTGGCGTGGGGGGGCCCACGGGGGGGCCACTGATCAGCCTTGGCGGAGGTCTGCGCTCTCCGAGTGCTTCTAGTTTTCATTTACTTATAATGGGTGAAATTTCGCATGTCCATAAAAACATCAATTTTGTTTCAATTTACTTCAAACTTGGCACATGTATAGAAGCAACAGATATGACATCATCACAGGTGTAGACATGATGACATCAGCTGGATCCACGACAAAACTAGAAAAGCCCTCGGAGAGGACAGACCTCCACCACAGCACATTAGCCCCCCCCCCCCCCCAAAAAATGTCATCACTTGTTCCTTGTGCCAGTATCAACATTTCCTTAAGTTATCTTGCTAACAGATAAACAGACAAACATAACCTCCGACGTGCCTTGGCGGCGGTAGTAAGTGGTTCCACGCACAACAAGCCCCGCCCCTCGCACGTATTGTGTCTTATTTTGTCATGGATCCAGCTGATGTCATCACGTCTACGCCTGTGCTGATGTCGTATCAATTGCCTCTATTTATGTGTCAAGTCTGAAGTAAACTGAAGCAAAATTGATGTTTTTATAGACGTGAAGTTTGACCTATTATAAGGAAATGGGAGAAAAAAGATTTTAAAAATTCATTAAAAAATGTGAACTTTGACCTACTTTTCCAAAATGTCACCACATCTATTCTGGGTCACTGGTAATCTATAAAACAAATGAGGTCTGAAATCAACCAATAGTTTTGCTGCTACAGTGTTAAACAATCAATAAACTGAACCAAAAACAGTACCCTTCGCCTCTCCTTCGGACGGGGGGGGGGGGGGGGGTCCAATAAGCTACCACAGGTGTTAAGGGTGGGGTTTGTTGTGTCTGGCACCACTTTTTTAAAAATGTATTTGGGGACATTTTGGTAACTATATATTTATAACTGTTGGTGAAGTACTGGTGTACTACCTAGTACTACCTGGTGGAGAACAGAATACTAACACCATGTCACTGTAGTTTGTGAATTCACCATTTTGTAAGGATCTGCTCAGTAGTTTATGTAACGAACCTGGAACAGCCTCATCATTCTGAACACTGAGGGGAAAAGATGATCTTATTCCAGTGTGACCTGTCAGTGGGTTGGATGGCACGGAGGCTAAAGATGGAAGAAAGCAGCAGAGTCCTGTCTGGGATTTATTTGAATACGACGACAGAAGAAGAGAAAAGATATAAAAAAACAAAAAACTAAACTAAAATTACACTAAAATTAAGCATTGAGAAAAAAATGAAAACTAATTAAAACTAGCAAACCTGCTCTAAAAACTAATTAAAACTAACTGAATTAGAGAAAAAAAAAAGTCAGAAGTAAATAAAACTAGACTAAAATGAAAAATCCAAAACTATTAGAACCTTAGTGAGGGTAAAACTGCACTGCTTTGATGTTTGTGGACAAAGAGGAGACACTACTGACACAAAGTCAATGAATCCAGTCCTGAATTAGGGATGTAACGATTACCGCTATAACGATAAACCACGGTATAATCACAGACGGTTAGTATTACTTTTAAATTCTAATTATCATGATAACTGTGTTTGATTACTGCATTTTTAGGGGAAAAAACCCTACGTAAAGATCTGCTTTTATGTCAAATATTTGAGTATAGTTTTAATTTATTGTAATTTTAATTTTCTATACCTAATATTCAAAACCAATATTCACTTTTAAAGTCTTTGAAAAGGTTCGTTAAGCATCTTTGTGTTATTTATGCAATAAAGTACACTGTAAAAAAAAAAAAAAACTAAAAAAACTAAAAAAAAAACCATATTACCCCAGCAGCAGGGGCGCCAAAAAAATACTGTAAAATAATGGACAATAACCATCTCATAAAAATACGGTAATTTTCCATAATTAAAATACAGTTTTTTGCCCTAACTTTACATGAGATTTTGCATTTCTTTTAACTTTTTGATGTTTAATGAAAAATATTTACATGTATCAAAACAATCAAATTACCTATATATATATGTATATATATATATATATATATATATATATATATATATATATATATATATATATATATATATATATGTATACATACACAGGGTGGGGGAGCAAAATTTCCAATATTTTGAGGCAGGGATTGAAAGACAGTGTATGACCAATTAGTTTATTGAAAGTCATGACAATTTATTTGCCACAAGAAAATGTCCATAATAGAAAATGTTTTTATTCTATGTGTCCTCCTTCTTTCTCAATAACTGCCTTCACACGCTTCCTGAAACTTGCGCAAGTGTTCCTCAAATATTCAGCTGACAACTTCTCCCATTCTTCTTTAATAGTATCTTCCAGACTTTCTGGTAATAGTTTTGCTCATAGTCATTCTCTTCTTTCCATTATAAACAGTCTTTATGGACACTCCAACTATTTTTGAAATCTCCTTTGGTGTGACGAGTGCATTCAGCAAATCACACACTCTTTGACGTTTGCTTTCCTGATTACTCATATGGGCAAAAGTTTGTGAAAAGGTATGGATAATAGTGTTAGGTATGATTATGACATCAGTATATGTTTGGGTTCAAAACAACTGACGTAGTGTCTGCTGAGAAAAAACAACTAATGTTCAGTGTAAATTTTGCTTCCCCACCCTGTATGTATATCTATATCTATCTATCTATCTATCTATCTATCTATCTATCTATCTATCTATCTATCTATCTATCTATCTATCTATCTATCTATCTATCTATCTATCTATCTATCTATCTATCTATCTATCTATCTATCTATCTATCTATCTATCTATCTATATATATGTATGTATGTATGTATGTATATATATATAATTTTCAGTGAGACTCAGTTGTCCAATCCACTGATAAAAACTGTATTTGGACAGTTTATCAGTGCTTATACACGTTATACATTCACAAAAATACATTTATTCAACATTTTTGTTGTGAAACCTCCTGTAATTACACAAGATATTTGTCAATTAACAAACAAGTCTGTTTCAACTGACAGAACTAATACTTCTGTTACAGTTAACTGTCAGTAATTTTATCTTGTTTTATTTTATTTTTCTTACAGTATTAAACTTTAAATTAACAGTTTAATCTCATAAATAGAAAAGAAATATTTGTGAAACTATGATACATTTACAAATGTATTTTAACTGTATTTTTCTGTGAAAAAAGAAAATATTTCTTTAAAAAAATGGAAATTTTTTGGTTCTTCACAGTTACAGTTTTTCATGTTATTTTACATTTGACATGTAAAATCACAGTCTGTTTTTTTCATTTCATTGATATTTTCCTGAATCTTAAAAATACAGGAAAACTCTGTAAAATAAACAGTGAAAATTCTGTTAAATTACAGATTTTTTTTTACAGTGTATATACATTTTTCAAATCAGATTTTACATATTTTGTGTTTTTTGTCCTTTTGTGTTGACATAGCAGGTTAAAGTGACAAAAATAATGATGATGAGATAGAGGATGTGCTGAAAAAACAGATCCCAAACATGGGTATAGTAAACATTTGTTTATATAGTATAGAAAGGCAAAATCAAAAGGACTGAAAAACAGCCAAAACAGGCTCAGACCACTAAGGGTTAATATTTGAATGTTTCTGCAACAGAAGGGACACTGTGCTGATTATTATTATTTTTTTTAAATACAACTTGGTTCAATTATTTCAGTGTGTGTATTAGTACTTTTTGAACATTTTGAGCACAGTTTCAACAATACTGCGATAATAATGATAACCCTGATCATTTTGGACACAATAACTGTAATATGAAATTTTCATATGGTTACACCCACACCATCAACTTATTCAAACATGGAAGGAATTAGTTTATTCTGTATTTACAAATTCTTTACAAATGATCGGTGATAGTAAACATTCATGTCCATCCTTTCTCAGATCCTGGTCCAGTTTCTGTTGCTTGGTCCAAACCCTGCGGGGTGTCTAACTGTCGGGGGAGTAGATCTTGATGAGGTGTTGCAGTTCTGTGGGGTAGCCCGTCACCGGACAGCGGCGCTTGGCTTTAACGTACAGGTAAACGCAGCGGTAACAGAAGACCAGCCCGGACGTGGACAGAACGGTGGAGTTGGAACGAGGACGCCGACACAGCGGACACGTCCTGACGTACGACGATGCATGTTCAGAGGCGGGACCGTCCGTGCTCGGCAGAGCTTCTGCGTTCTGATTGGCTGAGGTGGAGGCGGAGCTTGGTTGTATGTGGTCTGGCTGCAGGTGGAGAGGAGGTGGAGGGATGGGCAAGGAGGTCAAGGTCTTCACGGTGCTCTGGTTGTCAGAGGAGTACCACCACTCCAGGAACTGCAGGAAGAAGACGCCCAGGGACAGGGAGGCGGACAGGGACACGGCCACGCCCCTGGCTG
Organism: Sphaeramia orbicularis; assembly: GCF_902148855.1. NCBI lineage: Eukaryota > Metazoa > Chordata > Actinopteri > Kurtiformes > Apogonidae > Sphaeramia > Sphaeramia orbicularis. The sequence continues at coordinate 54,410,687 of NC_043964.1, forward strand.
CCTGTGACATCAGGTACCAGGCCCGCTGGACCAGACTGTGGACAGAACAAGAGGCATCATGGGAAGGCAAGTTTATTTATAAGCACATTTAAGCAACAAGGCAATTCAAGGTGCTTCACACAGGACCAGGGTTCTCACTAGTGTCACTGAACGTCGGGGCCCCTGACGCTGTCCCTGGGGGACCCCGATGCTGAGATCTGACCTGATACGCCGTCTTTCAACCAGCGTAGCCGTGTTTGTGTGTGTGTGTGTGTGTGATCGTCCAGCGTAATGATAACGAGATTTGAATTTGAAAAAATATAATCCTTTGTCTTGGCTCAAAGCGCTGCACACAGGAAATGACAACAATAGAAGCCACACCCCTTTATGTGCCTTGGTATTGTCTGACGCCCGCCCACCAACATCACTCGCCTTACGCTCATTGGCCGACAAGGAGACTTCAATCAATTTATCTGATTAAAACGGACCGATCATCTGTGGAAAACTAGATCTAAACTTTAGCCTGTGTGTGTGTGTGTGTGTGTGTGTGTGTGTGTGTGTGTGTGTGTGTGCAGTGTGAGCGCCGCTCTGACTATCCCTAATTTCGTGCAAGTGAATATTTTTCTACAAACATGTCTGCGTCGAAGCGCAGGAGGAACGCCAAACGCGAGGGGAATATCGCATCGTATCCCATCAATAATTACCATTCACAAACTGAAAAACAAAACAGTTTTTGCTTTTAATCATTATTGTAACAAAGACAAAAAAACTGGCTTCATTCCTCAAAATGCAGGAAACAGTGTTTCACAGAGTTATACATTTCAAAATTTTCTGGGGGAGGATGCCCCTGGACCCCCTACAGAACTCATGCCACGTATGCGGCGTGCACCACACATGGTGCCCCTGCGCTGCGAACAAATCCTAGTGAGAACCCTGAGGACACTGAAATACGACGACAAGGGAAAAAGAAACACATTAAAACATTATAAAAGAAACATAGAAAACGTGATTAAAAAAAGCAAGTAAGAAAACTACACACAAAACCCAAAAATATAAAAACACACCCATATTAAAGTAAGTGTTGCAGTGCAGAGTTTCAAAGGAGAATATAAAATATAAAATTTAAAAAGTAAAATCCTTTTAGTCAAAGGCAGCAGTGAACAGGTGAGTCTGGAACCTGGACTGAACTCAGGTGTCAAACATGTGGCCTGGGGGCCAAATCCGGCCCACCAAAGGGTCCAGTCCGGCCTATGGGATGAATTTGTGAAATGCAAAAATTACACAAAAATATGAACAATCCTTTTAGTCCAGGTTCCACATTCAGACCAGTTCAGTCTAAAGTGGGTCAGACCAGTCAAATAGGATCATAATAACATAAATAATGACAACTGCAAATGTTTCTCTTTGTAAATGTAAATATTTTCATGTATTTACACTAAAACACAAGTATACACACAAAGTATAATTTTGCAAAACATATGAACAACCTGAAATGTCTTAAGAGAAATAAGTAGAATTTTACTAATTTTCTGTCTGTTATTACATGTTTTCTGCATTTTTGTAGATCCACTGTGATCTGTAAGTTCTAATGAACATGTGTAAATGATAAACTGAGGCAGAATAGTGTTAAAATTACACTGATTTTTTTCAGTTTGTTCGTGTTATTCACATCTTTTGAAAGGATAGTTTGTAGATGTAAACCTTTTCATAATGTAAATTACATTTTTTTGCTCTAAAACATAGAGAACATTTTGGAGTTGACATTATTTATATATAATTCTGTTATTATTTGACTGGTCCGGCCCACTTCAGATCAAATTTGGCTGAATGTGGAACTGAACTGAAATGACTGACAGCGCTGTGAACTCAGACTCTCAGCAGAGCTGATATTTTCTGGTAGTTTGTTCCAGATGTACGGAGCAGAGAAACTGAGGCAGACAGACTTAAGGATCCACCGTTCCCATCAAATACAATTCAACTACAGACGTGAGCCTGTTCTGGGGAAGTGCACATATTTGTGTTCAAATACTGGCAGTGGAAGTCCAGAATGTGCCTGTTTTCAGACGTACCTTCCGTCCGGTGCCTCCGTTCTCCTGCTGCTCCTCAGCTCCAGGTCTCTGATGTCCTGAGCGTTGAGTCGGGCCAGTTTGACCCTGGCCAGCCACAGAAGTGGACTGTGGGTCCTGGTGGCTCCGAACACAAACAGCAGCTGCTGGCAGAAGACCAGGACCCTCCAGGCCGAGCCCACGTACGGGTACGCGGCCACGGCGGCCCGGTACAGCCTCTGGGTCCCGGTCTGAGCCAGTCGGATGGAGAAGTCCTCCTCGTCCCTCTGCCGGGCCAGCGTGGCTTCGAGTTTGGCCCGGAGGTACGGAACCAGGCACAGAAGAAGAAGAGAGCGCCAGTGGGAGGTCCCACGGAGACCCAGGGGAACCGGACCAGGTCCCGATCCTGGAATTCTTTTGAGGCCGTAGAAGTTTTCAGAGAACGAAGCGCTGAAGCGGGACAGGAAGTGGTTCTGCAGGAGGAGGTCCAGGAGCAGGTAGAGCTCATCGAAGCGCCGCCACAGGAAACCGAAACGGGACGGATTGGACTCAGCCAGAACCTGGAGGAGAACAGAACAGAACAGAACAGGGGGTTCCTCTTTAATGGACCCTGATGGTCTGACTGGAACCAACTGATGCTGAAATAAGAGAAGCTACAGGATTTAAGACAGACCTCACATGAACTGATCAGCTTTTAAATGAAGTTAAGAACTCTTCAGACATCGTTAATTTCTGAGTCAAACCAGCACAGACTTCATGACTCTGGATGTGTTCGTGACGAGCACCGAGAACAGACTAGTGAACTCAGACGAGGTCTGTTTGTAGGGAGTTTGATTTGGAGTGGGCGGAGCTTATGTCAAACTTCACTGTTTCTGAAAAAGGGTTTAAAATAAAACAATAAATTTTATACAGTGAACCCTGACCCTAAACCTGACCCTAAACCTGAGCCTGACCCTAAACCTGACCCTGACCCTAAACCTGACCCTGACCCTAAACCTGACCCTAAACCTGACCCTAAACCTGAGCCTGACCCTAAACCTGACCCTAAACCTGAGCCTGACCCTAAACCTGACCCTGACCCTAAACCTGACCCTAAACCTGACCCTGACCCTAAACCTGACCCTAAACCTGACCCTAAACCTGAGCCTGACCCTAAACCTGAGCCTGACCCTAAACCTGAGCCTGACCCTAAACCTGAGCCTAAACCTGAGCCAGTGTAAATGGGCAGTAGGAGCAGGCAAAGGTTCCAATAGGAGGAGAGAGGGGAAACTCCCCAAAGAGGACAGAGGAGGAGGAGGAGGAGGAGGAGGAGGAGGAGGAGGAGGAGGAGGAGGAGGAGGAGGAGGAGGAGGAGGAGGAGGAGGAGGAGGAGGAGAATATCTGCACCAGGGAATGAAGCCAAGTGTTTTAAAGTGGACGAAGGGAAAACCGTCCAGACTAATGAAGCAGCTGCTTTATTTAATGACAGTGGTCTGGAACATTCAGGAACATTTGAAAAAGCAGAAGAAACTGATTTTATCTGGAAAAGTTTAGAATGAAACCACCTGGAAATGCCGAGAAGAACGAAAGAACGAATGAAATGGAGAGAAAAAAAACACTGAGATTCAACTGAAGATTAATGGAAGGAGATTCTCCTTCAGAGAATAACCCTCCTCCTCCTCTCTCCTCCTCCTCCCCCTCTCTCCTCCTCCTCCTCTCTCCTCCTCCTCCCCCTCTCTCCTCCTCCCCCCTCTCTCCTCCTCCTCCTCTCTCCTCCTCCTCCCCCTCTCTCCTCCTCCCCCTCTCTCCTCCTCCTCCTCTCTCCTCTTACCTTCACAGCGTGTCTCAGTGCTGGTTTCACCGCCTCCATCAGAGACTCCTGCGCCAAGACCTCGAATATGGACGGCAGCTCGTCCATGGTGGTGGAGGTGAGATGGGCCCCGGCCTCCGCCATGACGCCTTCACAAACCACACAACAACACAAGTCAAACACTAGGAGCCAAGTTCACCCAGGTTTACTCAGGTTTATCCAGGTTTATCCAGGTTTACTCAGGTTTATCCAGGTTCACCCAGGTTTACTCAGGTTTATCCAGGTTTACTCAGGTTTACTCAGGTTTATCCAGGTTTACTCAGGTTTACTCAGGTTTATCCAGGTTTACTCAGGTTTACTCAGGTTTATCCAGGTTTACTCAGGTTTATCCAGGTTTACTCAGGTTCACCCAGGTTCACCCAGGTTTACTCAGGTTTATCCAGGTTTACTCAGGTTTATCCAGGTTTACTCAGGTTTATCCAGGTTCACCCAGGTTTACTCAGGTTTATCCAGGTTTACTCAGGTTTATCCAGGTTTACTCAGGTTTACTCAGGTTTATCCAGGTTTACTCAGGTTTACTCAGGTTTATCCAGGTTTACTCAGGTTCACCCAGGTTCACCCAGGTTTACTCAGGTTTATCCAGGTTTACTCAGGTTTACTCAGGTTTATTCAGGTTTATCCAGGTTTACTCAGGTTTACTCAGGTTTACTCAGGTTTATCCAGGTTTACTCAGGTTTACTCAGGTTCACCCAGGTTTACTCAGGTTTACTCAGGTTTACTCAGGTTTACTCAGGTTTATCCAGGTTTACTCAGGTTTATCAGGGCTAATAAAGAGTACAATTACCTGCAAACACCTGAAAACTAACGGTGAAATACACTCATGTGGAGACTTAATAAAAGGTGAATTAGCAGAACTTTAACCACAGGTTGATGACTCTATCAGCTTCATTTGGTTACTCTGATGTTCAGTTGTATTTACTTTGTGTTATATAGAACCGGGTTCTATACTGAATTCATTTGATCAATCACGGTTCAGTTTTATGAAAATCATGAAAAATATCAGAATCACAAAATTACGATAATCCCTTTGGAAACCTGTTTGATGTAAATAAAGAGTCTGTTTGACCCAGGGTTTGTCTGAAGTTCATATCAACAGAAAACTATTGAGCTCCTCTATTAAATATTTATTATTCTGACACTGACGTCACAAAAGGTCATTAATTTCTTAAATATTTTTTTGCTCAATTTATAATCTTAAGCAAACAGGATCAACTTTTCAGCATTTAATAACAGAATAGTTTACGTTAGCAAGCACACTGTTTTTTAGTCAGATGACGGTAACTGTCCAGACAAATAACTAGATCACACAAAATACTGCACATGATCAAGATTTGGGATTCACCAACTGTAAGATAAGATAAGATAAGATAAGATAAGATAAGATAAGATAAGATAAGATAAGATAAGACTTTATTGATCCCACTGTGGGGAACAGCAGACCTCAGCCTCGTCTCATGAAATAATTGTGATTAATTGTTGATAGATTAAATGTAACTGGACTCAGTTTGTAATTATTACACCTGGTCAAAGGTGATTATTGATGTATATAAATAGGAATAAAAACAGAAATGTGTCTGAAAACTAAATTATTCCAACTTTATGGGAAACAGAATAGAATGAAGGAAAATGATATTAATGTACAACAGATAAAAAAACAGCTACTGAAATCAGTGACACAATTTATATACAGACACCGACATACGAGTGCATTCGAACACTACATATACAAATACACACACACACACACACACACACACACACACACACACACACACACACACATCATTCATATATACACAGATCAGTTCTCCAGGATCTACTAACTAAAGCCAAAGACCACACATTTCCAACAGTGTGTGATAGTTTTCCAGTATTAAATCCACATTTCTGCTGTGGCTGCAGGTATGCTCATGGTTTATGGTGAAGAAGAAGAAAAGAACCTTTAGTAAAATTATTTTCCAACAGATTCATCTTATTCAACAACTGCAGGTCAAAGCTTTTCTCATAATTCTGAAAAACTCAAAGGAAACTAATAAGAAAACAAACATTAAAAACTACTGAAGAACTGAACTTATCAGCTGCAGGTTCCTACAGCCTTTCACTACAGAACATTTGACCAAAACTCAAAGAAAATGTGAACTTTTTACAAATTCTTGGACCAAACCAGTATGAGACTAACCCGGACCCGGACCCGGACCCGGACCCGGACCCGGACCCGGACCCGGACTCCCAGTTCGGTCTGGTGTACCTGTAGCAGTTACGTACAAGTAGTTCTAGTTTCCTAACATACACCTGAGTCGAACCATCCGTGACAGATGTGTTAAAGTCCATCAGCTCCATTTCCTGTGGACATGAAAGGCTGTTACAGACACTTCAGGACACATAATCCTACCGTTCTGTGTTTCCTGTTTCCGGTAAATTAACACCAGACCGGAAGTGTCTCCGCTGTCACAAAGTCTCTGAAAACTGAAGAATTACAGACAAATATGAAGCGGATGTGTCATGTTTGTTGTTCTTTACCAGTCCCAGTCCAGTACAACAGGCACTTCCGGGTTCTTCTTCTTCATCTGAGTTTAATGGCAGCTGCAAAACCTACTGAAAAGGACTCCGCCCCCTGGTGGAGGAGGACCAGCACCACATCAGCAGGTCTGACCAGTGACCTGGATCATCTGTGGTGTTCTTCATCTGTGTTCTTCATCTGTGTTCTGCATCTGTGTTCTGCATCTGTGTTCTTCATCTGTGTTCTGCATCTGTGTTCTTCATCTGTGTTCTTCATCTGTGTTCTGCATCTGTGTTCTTCATTTGTGTTCTTCATCTGTGTTCTTCATCTGTGTTCTTCATCTGTGTTCTGCATCTGTGTTCTTCATCTGTGTTCTGCATCTGTGTTCTCCATCTGTGTTCTTCATCTGTGTTCTGCATCTGTGTTCTCCATCTGTGTTCTTCATCTGTGTTCTGCATCTGTGTTCTTCATCTGTGTTCTGCATCTGTGTTCTTCATCTGTGTTCTTCATCTGTGTTCTTCATCTGTGTTCTCCATCTGTGTTCTTCATCTGTGTTCTTCATCTGTGTTCTCCATCTGTGTTCTTCATCTGTGTTCTGCATCTGTGTTCTCCATCTGTGTTCTGCATCTGTGTTCTTCATCTGTGTTCTGCATCTGTGTTCTCCATCTGTGTTCTTCATCTGTGTTCTTCATCTGTGTTCTCCATCTGTGTTCTCCATCTGTGTTCTGCATCTGTGTTCTCCATCTGTGTTCAGCATCTGTGTTCTCCATCTGTGTTCTGCATCTGTGTTCTCCATCTGTGTTCTGCATCTGTGTTCTTCATCTGTGTTCTTCATCTGTGTTCTGCATCTGTGTTCTCCATCTGTGTTCTGCATCTGTGTTCTGCATCTGTGTTCTCCATCTGTGTTCTTCATCTGTGTTCTGCATCTGTGTTCTCCATCTGTGTTCTGCATCTGTGTTCTTCATCTGTGTTCTCCATCTGTGTTCTCCATCTGTGTTCTGCATCTGTGTTCTGCATCTGTGTTCTCCATCTGTGTTCTTCATCTGTGTTCTGCATCTGTGTTCTCCATCTGTGTTCTGCATCTGTGTTCTCCATCTGTGTTCTCCATCTGTGTTCTCCATCTGTGTTGTTCATCTGTGTTCTCCATCTGTGTTGTTCATCTGTGTTCTCCATCTGTGTTCTCCATCTGTGTTCTGCATCTGTGTTCTCCATCTGTGTTCTCCATCTGTGTTGTTCATCTGTGTTCTCCATCTGTGTTCTTCATCTGTGTTCTTCATCTGTGTTCTGCATCTGTGTTCTGCATCTGTGTTCTTCATCTGTGTTCTGCATCTGTGTTCTTCATCTGTGTTCTTCATCTGTGTTCTGCATCTGTGTTCTTCATCTGTGTTCTTCATCTGTGTTCTTCATCTGTGTTCTGCATCTGTGTTCTTCATCTGTGTTCTGCATCTGTGTTCTCCATCTGTGTTCTTCATCTGTGTTCTGCATCTGTGTTCTCCATCTGTGTTCTTCATCTGTGTTCTGCATCTGTGTTCTGCATCTGTGTTCTTCATCTGTGTTCTTCATCTGTGTTCTTCATCTGTGTTCTCCATCTGTGTTCTTCATCTGTGTTCTCCATCTGTGTTCTTCATCTGTGTTCTGCATCTGTGTTCTCCATCTGTGTTCTGCATCTGTGTTCTTCATCTGTGTTCTGCATCTGTGTTCTCCATCTGTGTTCTTCATCTGTGTTCTTCATCTGTGTTCTCCATCTGTGTTCTCCATCTGTGTTCTGCATCTGTGTTCTCCATCTGTGTTCAGCATCTGTGTTCTCCATCTGTGTTCTGCATCTGTGTTCTCCATCTGTGTTCTGCATCTGTGTTCTTCATCTGTGTTCTCCATCTGTGTTCTGCATCTGTGTTCTGCATCTGTGTTCTCCATCTGTGTTCTTCATCTGTGTTCTGCATCTGTGTTCTCCATCTGTGTTCTGCATCTGTGTTCTTCATCTGTGTTCTCCATCTGTGTTCTCCATCTGTGTTCTGCATCTGTGTTCTGCATCTGTGTTCTTCATCTGTGTTCTCCATCTGTGTTCTTCATCTGTGTTCTGCATCTGTGTTCTCCATCTGTGTTCTGCATCTGTGTTCTCCATCTGTGTTCTCCATCTGTGTTCTCCATCTGTGTTGTTCATCTGTGTTCTTCATCTGTGTTCTCCATCTGTGTTCTCCATCTGTGTTCTGCATCTGTGTTCTCCATCTGTGTTGTTCATCTGTGTTCTTCATCTGTGTTCTCCATCTGTGTTCTCCATCTGTGTTCTGCATCTGTGTTCTCCATCTGTGTTCTCCATCTGTGTTCTCCATCTGTGTTCTTCATCTGTGTTCTTCATCTGTGTTCTTCATCTGTGTTCTGCATCTGTGTTCTCCATCTGTGTTCTGCATCTGTGTTCTTCATCTGTGTTCTGCATCTGTGTTCATCTGTGTTCTCCATCTGTGTTCTCCATCTGTGTTCTTCATCTGTGTTCTTCATCTGTGTTCTGCATCTGTGTTCTTCATCTGTGTTCTGCATCTGTGTTCTTCATCTGTGTTCTGCATCTGTGTTCTGCATCTGTGTTCTTCATCTGTGTTCTCCATCTGTGTTCTGCATCTGTGTTCTTCATCTGTGTTCTGCATCTGTGTTCTCCATCTGTGTTCTCCATCTGTGTTCTTCATCTGTGTTCTGCATCTGTGTTCTGCATCTGTGTTCTTCATCTGTGTTCTTCATCTGTGTTCTCCATCTGTGTTCTTCATCTGTGTTCTGCATCTGTGTTCTGCATCTGTGTTCTTCATCTGTGTTCTTCATCTGTGTTCTCCATCTGTGTTCTTCATCTGTGTTCTCCATCTGTGTTCTCCATCTGTGTTCTTCATCTGTGTTCTGCATCTGTGTTCTGCATCTGTGTTCTCCATCTGTGTTCTCCATCTGTGTTCTTCATCTGTGTTCTTCATCTGTGTTCTGCATCTGTGTTCTTCATCTGTGTTCTTCATCTGTGTTCTCCATCTGTGTTCTTCATCTGTGTTCTGCATCTGTGTTCTCCATCTGTGTTCTCCATCTGTGTTCTTCATCTGTGTTCTCCATCTGTGTTCTCCATCTGTGTTCTTCATCTGTGTTCTTCATCTGTGTTCTGCATCTGTGTTCTCCATCTGTGTTCTTCATTTGTGTTCTTCATCTGTGTTCTTCCTCATCTGTCTGATGTCACTGAAGTTGATCTTAAACTTCATTCCAGGTCTATTTTTTTTATGTCTAAATGAAGATAATCTGGACCCGTTTTATTTCAGTGTCAGTGAAACATACGAGACCTTTCCCAGAATGGTTTTGAACCTCACTTAAAGAAAGAACTGACACATAGAACAATATATGATAATAATAATAATAATAATAATAATAATAATAATAATAATAATAATAATAATAATAATAATAATAATAATAATAAATTCAAATAAAATTCAGGGACAAAGACTGATGTAATTCAACAGATAGACAGCACTCAATTCAAGGGTGTGTATATATATATATATATATACACACACATATATACATATATATTTATACATACTATATATATATGCTCACACACACACTCTTAATCAAATTCTTAATCAAATCAAAAAGACAGAATGGGAGTGAGGAGGGTGGGATTTGTCAAAACAGGTGGTGGTGGTGGTTGGGGGGGGCAGTGGTTATATACGTGGGGGTGCGGTCTATAACTAATGTAACTAACACTGGCATGAGACAAAAGTGAAACTTTCCATCCTTTCATCGTCCAACTCTCTGGTTCTACTCCTCTATTATTCAGTAGGTCTTACACTAAACTAACCTGTATCCACTGGACACACAAATGCTGGACCCATGAAATTGTCACAACGATTTTCATTTTTCACTTTCATATATATTTTGATATTTGAGGTTTTATTTTTTTGTCAGTTGCATGTTTTATCTTTTCAGATTCAGATTTTATTCATATTTTTTTCACTTTCTGATCTTTGTTTAAATTTCAGATCTTTTTTTTCGCGTACAAAACTTTTGGCTCTGATGCGGTGTGAGGGGCGTGGCCTCAGCTGAGAATCATGACTGACAGCATATCAAAAAGGCTAGGGACCTTCCAAGCTCATGTTGCCTTCATGGAGCATAGGAACTAAAACAATTCAGGCTCAACACTTTGTATTCACCATATTTACGTAACTGTCAGTGAAAAAACTGATGCCAGTGACAAACTCCCATTTAATCAGCTGTTCTAGACTTTAGGACCTTTTGTGGTAGAGGAGGGGTCAGTTAAACCCGACTGTGCAGATAAACAGACACACATTAAGTACAGGATATTACCAATTTCCACATAGCACTGTGAACGCAGCATAGTGTCGATCATGGCGTCTGGTCCACCTGGTCCACCCAGTCCACCTGGTCCATCTGGTCCACCCAGTCCACCCGGTCCACCTGGAGCCAGCCCTCAGGTAATAAATGATAACTAATACTAAATATGTTCAATAAATATTATACCAAAGGGTCATTTTGTAACAACATACAGTTTTTGACGTCTTTAGGTGGTGAATTTGTCAAAGCGGCAAATTATTTTATAATTATATTTAATCTGAAAAAACTTTTCATACACTTATTTTTATCATTATTACTTATTATTATTATTACTTATTTGAATACATTGTTGTATTTTTCAAAATTCAAGATCAAAACTTGAATTTTCAGTTTCAAATTTCATTTTTTCATGTACAAACCTTTTGGCCTCAGAGTGACTCCATACTTTATAATCAGAGCAGTTTTATCTTCATTTTTCATGCATGTGTGATTGTTTCTGTCCTGTTTGCTTTATCTTTGTTTCTGTGTCGTTGCAGAGTTCCCACCACACACAGACAGAAGCTCCTTCCATACACTTATGGGATTAAAAATACATGATCCTCTATCTGTCACTGAATAATGTACATTAAGAGGATTTACAGGTTATTGTTCATTTGTGTGGAGTCACTTTTATTTTCACTGTAGATTTCTGAATATTCACAAAAAAAAAAAAAAAAAAAAAAAAAAAAAACTTAAAAACTCAACAAAAAAAGGTAGAGGAATAAAAAAAAGTGCAGGATGGATTTGAATTTGGAAAGGAGTAAAAGTGTAAAGTGCAATTGGTGGAACCGTATATGAACATTATGGTATCTGGAAAATAGGGACATGATATCCAAATTATTACAGTTTTATTTTTATGATTATGACTGATGTATTTTAATTTTATTTCTACATATATGTTTACATTTTCATAAGAAAATATGTATGTTATTTATATATGTAAGTCTACGGGGTGTGAATGAGTGTTTGTGTTGATTTGATTCATGCTCTTTATGCATATTATTATTATTATTATTATTATTATTATTATTATTTACTTTGTTTACCTTTCATTAGAAAACTTCAATACCAATATAAGTGTTCAGAGAACTCAAACCTCCTCCTTCACCCTGAACGGTGTGCATGTGTGGATCGACTCTTTCTGTGTAAATCCAACAGTTTCCAGGTTGTTCCATACAGCAGAAAGAGTTGAAGCTTGGTCCCAGTCATGTGTCTGTCCAATTAGATTCAATTCCAGTCAATATTAGTTGAGTTCTAATTTTAAATGTGTGGGAAATGGGATTTTCAGTGTTCAGTGTAAATGTCCACAGAGTCCACATTCCACAGTGGATGTGGACAATTTAGTTCCAGATACAAGAGACTGTTCTAAGCTACAGGTGGATCCAACTGGAGGAGAATCGGAGTCATTTTGAATTTTTGATGAATTTTGGAAAATGTCTCAGTGATGACAGATGGAAAACTGTAGATGTTGTGACCTTGCTGTGACCTTGAACTTTGTCCTACTGGGACCAAACTGGACTGGGTTGGTCCCAGGGCCTAGACCTATCTGTGGGGAAGATTTGGGAAAGATGGGTGGAAGAGTTTTCCCGTAAAGTTGCTAACAAACAAACAAACAAACTAACAAACAAACACACAAAGCAAAGTGATCCCAGTACCTCCTGGCGGAGGTAATGAAATATTGGAGACAAAAAGTGTGAAGTGTCTTAAAATGGACAGAGTTAGTAGAAAAGTATGTGAAACAGGTCCATTAGAGACAGTTTTAGTCTATTCTATTGTCAGGAGACACGAGGACGGGACAGAGTTAAAGATGATAAAACCATGAGTGGAGTGGACGACAGGGAACATTTGGTGACTGAAGAGGATTAGAGGATTACTGACATAACTGATGCTCCACCGGTCTGCAGCAGCAGCAGCAGCAGCAGCAGCAGCAGCAGCGTCATCAGTCTTTGTTTCTCCGTCCGTCTTCATCAGCAGCAGCAGCAGACATGGACATGTGGACGTTTCTGATGTAGGACGGACACGCATCAGAGGTGAGTGGGACATTACAGAAGACTCTGGACACCAGTGGGTTTGATTTGAGTCGGAGGTAGATGTTTGTGTAAAAGTTTAGTGTGAAAGTGTAAAAATGTAAACCATCAGCTGATAAACAGTGGGTCTGACTGAACCTTTGAACCTGTTACTAATGTGATGGAACCTGAAGGACTGTCACAGGTTTAGAAACACTATGAACCAACACAAATAAACCCTGTCTGTGGTCCATGGTCCTAAATATTACCCAGAAGCCCCCTGTGTTCCTCTGGTATCATGTGTGTGGAACTGTATGAAACAGTGTGATCAGATCAGAGCGCTTCAGGGAATGGAATCCTCTGGTTTTAACGACTGATTATATAATTACATTTAGTGAAGAAAAGACGGTTCATCCAAGGACTGGAGTCTGATGGAAACAGACTGATGTCACTGAGAAAGAAAAAAGTGTTTGTAAGACTGAATATAAACGTAGAAATCATGTGTTTTTGTAAATGAAGGAAATCACAAACAGTCAGAGGTGTTTATATAATATCAGGTCTGAAAGGGTGAACTGTGGTGGTTTAATGGGAACTGATAGAAACAATAGATAGATAGATAGATAGATAGATAGATAGATAGATAGATAGATAGATAGATAGATAGATAGATAGATAGATAGATAGAAAACAGAATATATAAAAAATATATAGAATAAATTAAATATAAAGACTACATTAAATATATAGAAAATATAAAACATATGGAATACATAGAATATATTTGTCCAGCAGTCACCACCAAAGTGTTCTGGCCATAGCAACGTGAATGTAAGATTCAAAATGATTTATAGAGGGTCTGCAGGTGACGTCACCACTAGCAGAAGTCACCGTGGTTCCGCCCACTGAGCGGCAGAAAGAGGGAGATGAGTGACAGCGCTGGCTTCAGTACTGTCTAAACTGAAGAACAGTATTTAATACAAAATGGAGCTGAGCTGTTGTGAGATTGATTGTACTTTCAGGTTCTTAAAGCAGTGGGAGCTATCGTTTACAGACACTGAAAGACAAAGAAAAGAGAAGGAGATGGATCCACTAATCCAGGAAACCAAACCTAGATCTGTGGATCCTGTTTGGTGTCAGCTAACATTCACTGATGCTGTATTTTTGGCTCCAATCAGACCTGAAATGACCTATTGTTTAGGCTAACGGTCCTTCTTAGTAAAACTCTTGGTTTCATGATCAGATCTTTCCTGGTTTTTGTCTCATTTTGTGATTGTGAACCTTGTGCTCCTACATGATTAGTAAACGAACTGAAACTGAGGCCAACCTAGTTTTACAAATACGGGGAACTGGAGAATAAAGCTACGACGGAGTATTAGGACCACAGAAGAAAAGAAAAACACTGGGCACTACCAGAAGAAAGTCAGAAAATATGGAGATAAAACCTGTAATTTTATGAGAATAAAGTCAAATACAAAAAGAGTCACAATGTTATAAGAATAAAGTCGTAGTTATACAAACAAAACTCATAATTTAACAAAAATGTCATTCGTTTATGAGATTAAATTTGTCATATTTCAACAGTAAAGCCACAATATTACAAGAATAATGTGTTAATTTAAACCAGGTGGTGTAAATCTGTTAATTTCCCAGAATGCAGTGGTGCCCTGCTGGTCCACAGCAGTCGTATCTGTGTTGGATAAAGGACTGGATCTGAACTAGACTCAGTAAATCTGCTCAGTCCCAGTAGATCATGCATATATTCACTGGGGTCAGTCCACGGTCTACTGGAAATGACCTTTGGATCAGCTGGTTCTGGGCCCTAGTTTTGGACCCTTTGGATCAGCTGGTTCTGGGCCCTAGTTTTGGAGCCTTTGGATCAGCTGGTTCTGGGCCCTAGTTTTGGAGCCTTTGGATCAGCTGGTTCTGGTCCTAGTTTTGGACCCTTTGGATCAGCTGGTTCTGGTCCTAGTTTTGGACCCTGGTTGTCAGTCCTGATGAAACCATGTATATTAGTTTCAGGTCCACATAGCGCTGACCCCCTCCCCCCTGGATCAGGTCTGGATCCTCCATTTGTGTCCACAGGTCAGTGTTCATGGACCACTTGTTCTTCAGTAGCTCGTACAGATCCATGTCCAGTCCAACTGTCCTTCATTTAATTTCAGATTTCCCATGGTCCTTTGCTCTGGCTGTGTTTACTGCTATACTCCATCATGTTGAACAGGTTGGTTTAAGACACTCAGTCTGACTTAGAGGGGCGTGGCCTGGGGGGGCGGGGGGGTGACGTATGTGCATACCCTCTGTATCTGCCAAAATACTGGTCCTATCTACTTACTGTTTTCACTGGTCTACTAGTACGACAAACTGCAGCAGTCAGCTCTGTACGGACACACACACACACACACACACACACACACACAGAGGCCACTCAGCCTTTCCAATATAGAATATATAGAATATATATGCATGTAAAGGCTGTAAATATTCATACAAATGATGAAGAGGAGGAGGAGCTCTAAGGTTGGGTTGTATACTCTAGATCAGTGGTCCCAAACTGTTTTTGTACTACAGACCACTTTCATGCATGAACATTTTCCACGGACCAGGTAGAGGTGTGGGGGTTCCAACAACAAAACCCTTTGTGAGTTCAGAGCATGTGATCTGAAACACTTCCACTGTAGATCAGGCAATTCCACTGATTCTACAGTAAAATATGACCTCACCCTAATGCAGAACCAGTCAGAACCCTGGACTTGTTTCCCTGCTACTAGACGGTCCCATGTGGGGCTGATGGGAGACACACAGTCCAGTTCTGTTCCACAGATCCAGTCTAATACTTGATAATTCATCATCACAGAAAACCCAGATACACAAACATATGAGGCTGGAAATGGAAGAAGGACTTCCAGGGCTTTTATTCTGCTTTGACTTGACTCCAGAATGCACAGAGGTTTGCAGTTGTCTAAACATGGACTGATGTGTCGCAGCAGTTTGGAGGAGCTTGTGTGTCACCTGTTGTGATGAACCTGGAACTGAGGCAGGAATCCTCTTTTTTTTTTTTTTTTTTTTTTTTATAAATTCATCTTTCTGTTTGCAGGCAGTCTGTGACCCTTCTGCAGCCTCAGCGTCTCCTCATTTCTTCCCAAAAAGTTCTCCAGTGAATTTTGTTTTTGGTTCATTTCTTTAGCTTGTGTTACTGACTCATAAAACGGCGCACCACAGTCTAGTGGTTGTGAGGTGAGGGCAGAAACGGTCGCTTTTCAAAATAAAATCTCCATAAGACTAATGGAAAAAATAGCTTTAATATTAACCACATTTTTTTTTCTTTGGGGCCCGGTACCAAATGATCCACAGACCGGTACTGATCCGGGGACCGGGGTTTGGGACCCCTGCTCTAGACCAGTCACACTAGACTCACCATAACCTCCACCTCTAACTGCTCCTTTGACCTAGAACCTTACTCTGTTCCTTGACCTCCTGATAGTCGACTACTACATCACTGATCCACACATGTCGATCCTTTTGTCCTGACAGATGAACTGACAGTTTGCTTGATTTCTAATTTTCAGGTGTGTCAACACTGACGGGGAAGAAATCATCAGATCTTCAGAGCTTCATTCCACTTCCTCCAGCTGTTCTGGACGAGGTGTCTGGTCTCCTGCTGTGGACAAACATGTGTCTGCCTTTCCCAAACCTCCTGTTCCTCTTCCTTCCTTTGTTCGCCCCACTGCTCCTGGTCCCCTCTGTGGACGCTTCTCGGCGGTGTCCACACCAGTGCATCTGTTATGAGCATGCGGACCTGGTGGACTGTCGCTCCCAGGGCTTTGAACACGTTCCCAGGGGCCTCCCACATGGAACGTGGCTCCTGGAGCTGGGAGGGAATAACATGACTGTGATTGAAACCCGCGCCTTCACTGGACTCTGGTCTCTACGGGTCCTGGTCCTGACCAACAGCCAGATCAGAGACATACAACCACAGGTACAGGTTGAAATATGACAGATGGACTCTCTCTCTCTCTCTTTTCAGATCTCGGTATCCTCACTATTTGTGTGTTACTGTTGCCAGGGGCGTAGAACTGTGTAGGGACTCTAGGGACCCGTCCCCACCAACATCCATCCACTGCTGTGAACTCACTATTAATACACCCACTGTCTGTAGTGTTTAGGCAATGATTCTGGCACACAAAGGGTTAACAGGCGGCCTGTGCTACAAGTCCCACCTCCAACATAAATGTCACTCTCCGATTGGCTCTTTGGTTTTGCTAACGTACACGTGATTGGCCCTCCCCGCTGTCATTCCATCTACTTGTCAAAGGAACCTGCAGTTGGAGCGCTAACGTCAGTTTTCAATATGTTTGTATTTGTTCTGTCTGAGTCACATCAGCTAGACGGATTTAAATATCAGTGGAGTCATTTACATGGACATTTGGACATGTGTGTGTGTGTGTGTGTGTGTGTGTGTGCTCAGTAATTAGGATGTAAAGGAGTCAAAGAAAAGAACAGTGGTCATAAGACCCTTCTGTAGGAGTCCCAGTGTAAGTTAGTTCAAGGGTCTAGAACTGTAGAGGCTCAACACAGATACTGAAGAAAAGACACTATTTAATACCAAACACACACACTTTTAAAAGTTACTTTACTGATTATTTTAATGCATTTCTATGGAAGAGCAACTGTTTAAAAAACACAAATAAAGAAAATTTGTGAGGAAAATACAATAAAACCTCAGATTGTAAATGTGGTTCTAGATGGGATTTTATCCATGTTTTTGGGAATAAATTACATGTAATAACTGAAAGTAAAAGCCTTTTTTGCTCAGACAGTAACTGGACCATCAGACTGTATGATCAGTGTATCTATAATCTGTTCATATGTCATGAATCAACATATTTATGTCAGGAGACAGAGAGTAGCGAGGAGGAGGAGAGGCTGTAAATTCACAGTTGGTTCAATAATAATGCATATGTTCATCATTAGAATAACTTTGCAGAATGCATTGAATTCTTGTATTCTCTTTAAATATTCAGATATGCTTTATAAACATGTCAATTACTGAATTTTTTTCTGACTCTGATTGTTTACTTGTTTGATCAGCTCGACATGATGTGAAATTATGATTAAAAACCCCACCCTTCAGGAGTGCTGCCTTGGAGCCCTTCAGTGTCCACCCCAGTGTCCAAACCAAACCTACTCCTTTGACTGTTGCTACATGAAATGACAGGTTCAGAGTTATGAGACACTTTCTGTGTCTGGATTTAATAATCATAACGCATTGAGTCAAACCTGCCTCCAGTAGTTACTGTAGCAACTAGTAAAAACTGAAAAAGCCACAAAAAATCCCTTCATCGTTTAATCATTTACTCTTTTAAGTTATATTCTTTTCTTTTAATACATTTACAAAGAAAAATTCAAAAGCCAAACATTTTGGCTCCTTGTGTTCCTACAGTGACTGCAGGTAATTCAGCTAAGCTCAAATTTTAAGGTATTAGACTGTTAGACCTTTTTTTTAACCTTTGCCAAAGAACAGCGGAGGTTATGATTTCATTCTGTTTGTCTGTTTGTTTGTTTGTTTGTTTGTTAGCAGGATAACTCAAAAAGTTATGGACAGATTTTGATGAAATTTTCAGGAAATGTTGATACTGGAACAAGGAACAAATGATTACATTTTGGTGGTGATGTGGGGGGGGGGGGTTATCTGCCTTGGTGGAGGTCTGAGCTCTACGAGTGCTTTTCTAGTTCAACCGTAGATTGCTCATTGGTGAGGACTAAGTCCAAGGTGTGTGATGTTTGGTCTGTCCAGTGACGGGTAGGAACGTAAAAAGGCATCATTAACTGTGTCCAAGAACTCAATTCAATTTCAACTCAACCACAGTTTCTCTGTATTTGACCTCCATTGTTACCTCCACCAGGAGGTACTGTGATCACTTTGCTATGTGTGTTTGTGTGCGTGTTTGTTTGTTTTTTTAGCAAAATAACTCGAAAAGTTAGGGATGGATTTTCATGAAATTTTCACGAAATGTTGATACTGGCCCAAGGAAGAAATGATTAAATTTTGGTGGTGATCGGGGGGGCAGATCTGTCTTGGCGGAGGTCTGCGCTCTCCGAGTGCTTTTCTTGTTCCAGTTGATTTTACGGTGGTTCAAATCACCTGTGATGAAAACATGACTATAGCCCAAATTATTAATGTGGTTTAATATTTCTTTCAGTTTACTGTTATTGTCTGTGTTGCTATGTGGGCTCCTATAAATTCCCTAAATAAGTTGTCTGTCTCCACCTTTGAGCATGAGCTCCAGTGCGACAGCTGCTTCCTGTGTTGTTGCCTCAGCTGTGCAGAGGTGATTCAGAGTCAGGACTGTGATTCTTGCCTTTCTCAGTTGCATCAGTGAATGCTGTAGACTTCTCAAGTACCAGTTCTTGTTTGGTTGCTGCATTCTGTTGATTCTTGGGGTTGACTTCAGTCATAATTACGATATGGGGTTTCTTAGTTACGATATGTTAAATGAGTTTTAGTCTCTTATTCTGTAGCTAATCTGCATTTGCGTTTGTGTGAAGGACTTGCATATATTTTCGGTTCAGGTTCCTTTTCTCTTTTTTCACTTAGTATTTATGTTTGCTCGGTTGCTGGTGTTGTTCCTGTTTCCTAGCCTTCGATGGTCACATGTTGCAGTCCCAATCACATGGGGATTGTTCGTGTGAGGCAAGGTGTCGTTGGGCTGCACAGATTATCTTGGGGAGCGACTTTCATTCTCATGACTTTCTGGTCCCAAGGAGGGCCTCAGACCTTGTATTTGTTGTTCTCAGATGTTTCTGCTTCTTTTTTTTGTTTTTTTTTGCAACAGCCAGGAGCTTCTTCGTCACCTCACACTCTTCCTGTGTCCTGTCGTACTGCACACCGATGTTCTCGA
The DNA here is from genome assembly GCF_902148855.1 of Sphaeramia orbicularis. Classification (NCBI taxonomy): domain Eukaryota; kingdom Metazoa; phylum Chordata; class Actinopteri; order Kurtiformes; family Apogonidae; genus Sphaeramia; species Sphaeramia orbicularis. The sequence goes on from NC_043964.1 coordinate 54,430,321, forward strand.
ACATATCGTCGTCTTCCTTTAACCTGTACCTGATGTACCTTTAACGTGACCTTGCTCTTGTCTTGTGCATCGTTCAGTAGGACTTAGAGGTCTGTGTCTCCCTTCCTCTTTTTTTTCCAAGCCTGACGACTTTCTTGACCTCAGCTTTTCCAACCTCAAGGATTTCCTCACATAAGGAGTCGATAAACTCTTCCTCATCTTTCTGCTTCATGCCAGGCTCAGCTCTGTCACTCTCCTTTGCTCTGAATATGATGATGTTCCGTCCTCCTCCTCTTTAACTTGCTCATGGACAGCTGCTCTCATAACGTTCTCCACTATCTCACAACTTTTGTTTCTTCCTCTCCAGTTTTAAAGAGGTCCCTAAACAAGGCTGGGCTGTTACCATGTGTTACAGTCTTATTGGTTCCATTCAGCTGACAGTCCAGTTTGTTTTCCTGGTCTGTCCGTCTGTCAGAGTGACTCCAGGACAGACTTCAGCAGTCCTCTACTGCCATCTCCTTCCCCCCATGGAGCTTTTACCTTGACAGCACAAAGTGGGTAGAACCAGAGTAGATCTGCCCGCTTGGACAGGAGCTTTTTTTTTCTTTTCCCTTCTTGGGGGACGACCAAAACTGATGCAGAGAGCTAAACATATGCTTCTAGTCCACAGTCTGCTTCAGATAGTAGAAAGTATAGCACCAACCTCCAAACTGCTGAATGTTTGACATAGAAGGCTGATGCCTCTGCGACACCCCTGACACTCTGGTCGCCAGTTATTCGTGTCTCACGGTAATGGCTGCTGCTAGCAGCTAGTGGCTAATTCTCCTGTGTGCGGACATAAATGGCCCTTTTCTCCCTGTTCTCCGATGGTAAACACTCATAGCTGGAGTCCTGCTACATCAAGCAAATGTTTTGTCCTCATCCAGTGTGGAGCAGTTAGTCTTCAGGCTTCAGGGTTTGCAGGCTAACTGAGACCAGCTGTCTGTTAGCCTGTTAGCTCCGGTGGCAGATCCACTGATACTATGGCAGTAGAATACTATTGCCGCGTTTCCACTACATGGAACCAGCTCGACTCGGCTCGGCTTGACTCGACTCGACTACCAGGTCCTATTCCTGGAGACCGTTTCCATTACAGGATACTATCAGCTTTACAGTACCTGGTCATCATAGCGATGTGGCGCATTACTTCTGTGTCGTCTGCTCAGAGTTGCTGATAAACTCACTCGTTGCATGTTCTCTCGCCAAGCTCATGCTGAATTTTTCCATCTGAACCTCCTGGACAAACCATGGTGTAGTTTTACAGGCTGTCATCATGTGGGTTAACCTACCGCTACATTTACAGTCAAATTCTGCATCTGTTTTTAGTAAAACGGTGGGTCACAGAGACGACTCTGACCAATCAGTGGTCTGCAGTGTTTACACGTCACCTTTTAGTATCTGGTCCCCAGTCCTGGAACCTCGACGGAGGTGATACCAAAAAAACTAGTACCTGGTACCAGATTCCAGGCCCTTTTTTGTAATGGAAACGCAAAAAGGCCGAGTCGAGTCGAGCCGATACCACATAGCGGAAACATGGCATAACAGTCCTCACTGGTATTGTGTTCTGTCTACTTGTGATTAATAAAATCTGCATTATATGGAGGTCTGAGCAGGTCCATAAAAACAGTCATATTACCTGAATTGTTGATTTGGGCGGTAATAGAAGTGTTAAAATTACTAGTTACAGTTAAAATACTTATTGACATGTAAGCACTGGAAACAGCTGAAGTATGAAAGTTGGATGAAGTTCTAAGTTTTGGAGTTGAACAGTGACCATCTGAAACTAGCGGGACTACTGAAGGTACTTCCAGATGCTCATGTACCTGTAGAAGTGGAAGAGACACAAATAGAAGTGGGTTTTATCTGAAGGAAAACAACAGTTGACGTGCTGAAGAAGTGAATACAGTGGAAAAGTGAAAGCACAGGGAAAAAAGTGGGATTGAAATGATTAAAGAAAGAACAGACCTGGGTTTGGAGGGATGTCAGAAATCCAGCGTGGTGTCCACCTAAGTCCAAATAATGAGCAGGCAGCGGGGGGGTGACGGGAAGAGCTATTTTATCCTTTGTCTTTCTCTCTGCAGGCGTTTTTCTCTTTGTCTTTCCTGGAAAAGTTGGATCTGAGTTGGAACCAGCTGACGTATCTGCCCGTGGACTTCTCAGTGAGCATGTCTGCGCTAAAAGAGCTGCGACTGGAGCGCAACAACCTCCATTTTATTTCTGGACACAGGTACTGGTCCGCTGACCTGAGACCAGGGTTTTTCAACCTTGGGGTCGGGATCCCACATGGGGTCACCTGGAATTCAAATGGGGTCGCCTGAAATTTCTAGTAATAGATTAAAAAAAAAAAAAAAAAAAACGTACTAAAAAATATATGTTGAGTTGACAGAGACGATCACAAACATAAAAGACAAACTGTGGTTGTGAAACTGCAGCACTGTGGTTCTGTTTATCTGTCAAATGTTCATTGTGGTCAGTTTCAGATGCTGCAGCTCTTTCATAATTCATAGTTTCAGTTCTTGTTTGTTCAGTATTAATTGTCCTCCTTGTAAATCACAGCTGGACTGACTGGACAGATCCTGACCGAGGAAAATAAAATTCTCACCTTGTGCAGTAATCTACACCTGGATTTACTGCCTCTGTCCACAATAATAGACATTATATAGACTAAATGTCCTCTAAAAATAACATTTGCACCATAGTATAGCAAACTATGACATGATCAAAAACAAATTAATTTTAGCAAAAAAAAAAAAACAAAACAACAAAGTCTCCATTTTGAATGTCTGAGGTCGCCAGAAATTTGTGATGTTAAAATGGGCTCACAAGCCAAAAAAGGCTGGAACCACTGGGTTAAAGTACAAATATATTGAAGAAATCCAATTGAATATGTTACATGTAAAAAAACCCCACCAGTTTATTAAAAATTCATGCATGAAAGGGTTAAACATAGGGTATGTAGCGTTACCAGGTTAAAACATCTAAAAATACTATAACTAGCCCTGCTTATATTATCACAAATGATCAACTTTACAGGAAAACATTGACTGTTATGTGTGCATCATTTGACATATTCTATTTAAGGTCAGATCGATGCTACTTGGAGTTCTTTCACTAGACCACAGGTGTCAAACATGTGGTCCGGGGGCCAAAACCGGCTCGCCAAAGGTTCCAATCCGGCCCGCTGGATGAATTTGCAAAGTGCAAGTTAGGGCATCGAACTCAAAAATAATATCATAATAACCTATAAATAATGACAACACCAGTTTTTTCTCTTTGATTTAGTGCGAAAAACATTCAATTATGAAAATATTTACATGAACAAACTATCCTTTAACAATAACATGTGAATAACTTGAACAAAATGAAGAAAATTAAGCACAATTTTAAAAATTTTCTGCCTGTTACTAAATCAAATCAAATTTTATTTATATAGCCCCAAATCATAACATAAATTATCTCATGATGCTTTATATATCGAGTTGGTCGAAACTGGACTCTAAGCCAGGTTTTATGCATATGTATAAATGATAAGTTGAGGCACAATATTGATAAAATTATACTTATATTTCTTAACTATTCTTTTTTTTTTTTTTTTCAGGTTATTCCCATCCTTTTTGTTTGGATAGTTTGTAAATGTAAATGTTGGCATGATTGAATGTTATTTTTTGCACTAAAACCATTTGGAGTTGTCATTATTTATTGGTTCTCATACTATTATTGGACTGGTTCAGATTACACTGGGCTGAATGTGGCCCCAGAAGAAAATGAGTTTGACAGCCCTGATCCACGTTAAAAACACAGGACATGAATACACGTCCCAAACTGATGTGATTAAAAATGCAGTTTACTAATGTATTTTCATTTGTTTTTCCTTTATCATATGTCGCCTAAATGTCGTCTAAAATTAACGTTTATTTGTAACATAGTATAACAAACTATTACACGATCAAAAACAAATTAATTTTAGCCAAAAAAAAAGTCTGTGTTTTGAATGTCTGGGGTTGCCAGAAATGTGTGATGTTAAAATGGGGTCAGGAGCTCAAAAAGGTTGGACCCACTGCCTTAGACGCCCCAGACCTGTCGCTGTGTCTCTCGTTTCCTGTCTGTCCTCCTCAGTTTGGAGTATCTGGACAACATGGAGAAGCTGGACCTCAGTCATAACCAGCTGGTGTCGGTGGGGCCCGGTGCGTTCAGGGGCCTGTCCAGGCTCCGACAGCTCTACCTGCACAACAACAGACTGGTGGTGGTGCAGAAGGGCAGCCTGGACATGCTTCCTGGACTGGAGGTGCAGATCCCACACCATTCAGACCACTAACACCACTGGGCTCATGGCTCAAAATGCAGACACTTTCAAAAGTCAAAAGTTGGATTCCATTAGACTCATTCCATTTGTCTTCTGAGCCTTAGATACATCTGGGCTTTTCTTGATTCTGTAACCATAGCTAATATAAAATGGTACAGAAACAGAAGATGTTTAAGAAGATTTCCTTATTATACAAAATGGTGCCAAACATCTAACCAGTGTTTCAAGATTCATCCATGCACCTTTATCAGACAATATGAACAAGTAGGACTGGAACCAGATCTATGTACCAG
>NC_043964.1:54439934-54608219 GCF_902148855.1 Sphaeramia orbicularis
GGGTTGATGTTCCCTGTTTTGGTCAAAACAGTCCAGTCCTTGTGTGGATCTGCTCTGTTCTTTTTTTTTTTTTTTTCTGCTCTGTTCTGCGTCTGTTCTGTAAAAATGCCGCTGCTCCTCTTCTTCTTCCAGGTAATCCATGGAGCTGTGACTGTGAACTGCATCGTGTCTTCAGTAAGATCTTACACGTTCGGCATCTGCACATCGATGACTACCGCAACGTGACGTGTAAGGAGCCGCCTCAGCTGGCCGGGGCGTCGCTGGCCTGGGTGGACAGTCAGTTATGCGTGGCAGAGACCGCCACCGTACTGGTCATCACGGTCACTGTGGTGGTGACGGTGGTGGCCGCTGTGGTGATGGCAGAGAGGAACAGGAAGAGGAACCACGGGAAGAACTGGGACAGCGAGTCACAGAGTCCACCTCCAACCTGAAGAACATCTGCAGAAACAGGAGGAACACCAACAGGATGGACACAGGATGGTCACCACGGCGACACATGGACCAATGGAACACCTTCAATGTCATATATACACTTCTATACATCCAACAGGACGGGTACAGTTAGTGTGTCATTTATTCTTTTCATATTCAACTGAGAGTCCACAACCAGAAAACAAAACAATGACTCATTTAATTATTTCTCTTCAAATCAAAAATCAAAAAACAAGTTGTTTTTCATTCTTTCGATTGTATGCACAACAGCGTTGCAAGACGTACAATAATGATCATATTTGTACGATATTTTCACCCTCTGTACGATCAATGATTCAAAAAATCCCATAACATCCGATAATTTGACCCCTTCAGTACATGGGTGTTAGGGAACACCAACAGGATCCCTCCTGCTCTGCACCTGCTCAACTTCACACATTAGTCAAAGTTAATGGTTCGTCCCTGGCAGACCTGATGAAAACAGCCCATGACCTGTTTTACACAGATCCATATTTGTCTGTGACCACTGAACCAAGTGAAAGGGGGTTTTCTCCAAAATGTAGGAAACAATTTATAGTTTCATACCCTGAAACAGTATTTAGATTGTTGAATTATTTTGAAAGTTATTAACGTGGACAGTCTGATTGTCATTTTTTTGGGGACATACAGTATTAGATAAAACAACAACACCTGGAAGATCCAGACCATTTTTTCAGTTGTCATGTCGTCCTCCTTCAGAGTAATGTATTTGCTGCATTTTAATAACATGAAATTCTCTATTATCGCAGAACACATTAGGCAGAAAACTAGCAAACCCACGACTGTCCAGAACAACACATGAAGAAGGCAGTGACTTCAGGGTCAGACCAAATCAGATATCAAAAATGTCAACATGAAATCCAACATTTGGTTCATTTTTAATTTGTGTGTAAAAACAAAAGAATGAAAAACAACTCTTTTATTGATTTTTGATTTGTACATGAAGAATGAAATAACTAGTCATTTTTCCGTTTTCCGATTGTGGATTCTCAATTGAATATGAAAAGAATGAATAAGACATAGACAGTTTACCTTTTCTGAATCTGTAAAGACCATTTTTACAAACACAGTCAAAAAGAAAAGGGATGAGTGGACAAAGAAAAAGAAAAGGAAGACTGCACCTGGACTGAGTCTGTAAAGATCCACTGTGTAAGACTGATGAAGATTTAAGAGGATCGAATAACAGAACTAAACATTTATAGTTATGTTTTCATGAATGTACGATGAATTAAAAATAGGAGTGATTGTTCTGATATGAGCGTAGAATGAGTGGTTTTATATGTACGTCTGCCATGAGCTCAGGGGTGAAAGGACTCTGAATGGACTGGAATAAAACTAAACATGTAACTGAACCATCAGATCCCGTCATTGTCTGTATTTTATTATTACATGACCGCTTAGATTTTCCACACCACTCTGAATGTGATATCATGAACTGTGTACAGATAACACCAGACGTGGAGACGTCGTGTTTGTTGGACCCTGCTGGAAGTGTCCGAGCCTTATGGGTCGTCAGATCTAACAGCAGCAGCCATGAGCTGTGGACAGACGTGGACCAATGAGGACGCTGAATGTCTCACTGACATGTGGTCACATGTCCTTATTATGAAACTGACTCTGAATCAGCTCTTCTGGACAGTTCACATTATTTTCATAAATGTGCGTCTGTAAAAACAGAACACATGTTCTGTGAACGATAACTACATGTAGGACCTCCATGTTTGTTTTCATCAACACCTGCTGTCTCTGATAGACCCCGCCCCTGACTTTTCTGTCCAATGCCAGCGCAGTTCATCACATACCTGCTTCTGTTTACACAAGCAAAAAGAGCAATGAGAATGTGATCTGACCCAAACAAAGAAAATAAAGTCTGTATTTAATCTGAATCAAATAAGTGAACCAGAGGACTGTCCAGGTGAAACCAGCCTCAGTGACAGGAAGAGACGTGCAGACGCTCTGCGACAGCTGCGACTGTTTGGGTCTTTGAGGGTTAAACGGTAACGATGAAGAAGAAAGAAAAAAAAAAACAGTAACAACTAGAAGCACTCGGAGAACGCAGACCTCCGCCAAGGCTGATCAGTGGCCCCCCCCGTGGGCCCCCCCACGCCAAGGAGGTTATGTTTTTGCCAGGGTTTGTTTGTCTGTCTGTCTGTCTGTCTGTCCGTTAGTGTGCAACATAACTCAAAAAGTAATGGACAGATTTTGATGAAATTTTCTGGTCTGCGCCCCCCCTGTGGGCCCCCCCCCACCTCCGATCACCACCAAAATTGAATCATTTCTTCCTTATCCCATTTCCAACAAACCCTGAAAATTTCATCAAAATCTGTCCATAACTTTTTGAGTTATGTTGCACACTAACGGACAGACAAACAGACAGACAGACAAACCCTGTAAAAACATAACCTCCTTGGCGGAGGTAATGAACAAATGAGTAAAAGGAAGCACATGTCACCAGTGTTGGGAATAACGTCACTACTGCTGTTATTGTTTTCCAGTAACGGGTAATCTAATGAATTACTATTTGAAACATTACAACGCTGTTACCGTTACCGGCAGTGAAATGTGGTGCGTTACTGTGCACTGATATCTAACAGCTGTTATCTGTCCTGACGCACTCAGCCAGGCACCAGAGGTGTGACGTTCACGGACGAGTCCAGTCTTTTGAACGGGTCTTTTCAGTGAACAATAAGAACCGATTCATTTATGAGTTCTATTCTATTCAAATCCCCCACACTGCCTTCATGCTTCACCTGTGTGTCCATGAGTCTGAGCTGTCCACGCCCCCTTCACCTGAACCACTGATGACATCTACCAGTTTGAGTTGTCCCAGCACAACACATGCACTTGAACGCCGCTACATACACAGTTTAATTTAGGGGAGGAGTTATCAGTGAGTCTGACTGGACTGAAGACATTTACTGCTGTTATCAGGGAGGAGCCGCTGAAAGGAGTGGAGATGAGCGATGAACTGGAGGAGCATCTGCTGCTAGAAATGCACATATGCACTTACACTATATATCCAACAGTATTCCCTCTCCTGCTTTGACTCTCATATGAATGTCAGGTCCATCCCATTCCTAGTCTGTGGGTTCAGTCTGACGTGGCTCCACCCTTTGCAGCTCTAACAGCTTCAGCTCCTCTGGGAAGGCTGTCCACAAGGTTTAGGAGTGTGTTCATGGGAATTTTGGACCGTTCTTCCAGAAGTGCATTTGTGAGGTCCCACACTGATGTTGGACAGAAGGCCTGGCTCTCAGTCTGCGCTCTAATTCATCCAAAGGTGTTCTATGGGGTTGAGGTCAGGACTGTGTGCAGGCCAGTCCAGTTCATCCACACCAGACTCTGTCCTCCATGTCTTTAATTCAATTCAATTCAATTCAATTCAACTTTATTTGTATAGCCCAATATCACAACAAGGTTATCTCAAAGGGCTTTACAGAGTCAGTTAGAGTAAACAACAGTCAAATAAACAGCAAGAAAATGAGTAGTGTCCAGGGCATCCCCCGTCCTTAGACCCTCCTTCTCGGCAAGGAAAAACTCAAACCCAGTGGGAAAAGGGAGAAACCTCGGGGAGAACCACAGTGAAGGAGAGATCCACTCCCATGGACGGACAGGCTATAGATGCACCAGGACTGATGGACGTCCATTTGCAGATGGAGTTCTAGTCTGCAAGGATGCAGTAGGGTGGACACATGGGGGGTCTATCCCGCTGGATGAGACAGGCAGGGGCGAGGAGGCCCATCCACAGCGGTGAGGCCGAGGACGTCCATCCAGACAGGTGGGGGAGGGGGTCAGGACACAGGTCAGGGCAGGACACAGATGGGTCAGCGCAGATCCTGTCGTCATTGGCTCCCAAGCGGTTACAACTGAAAAAGTAGCCACTCCCCCGGAGGGGAGTGGGGAAAGGGGACATCGGGTGAATAGTACTGCACAAACTAAGTTGGCTAAATATTAAAAATATAAGTGCAGACCAGAATGGTACGTAGAACCAGAAACAGGAGATAGGACTCAGTGCCTGGACTTCCCCCAGCATTACTGCTCCTAGGGCAGCTTAGACTGAACTGTGGGTTTAGTCTGGTTTGAACTAGCCTGACCATAAGCTTTTTCAAATAGGAATGTTTTCAGCCTGACCTTAAATGTAGAGACTGTGTCGGCCTCTTTAATGTTAACTGGAAGCTGATTCCATAAAACAGGAGCTTGGTAACTAAAGGCTCTAGCTCCTACTGTACTTTTACAGACCCTGGGAACTACCAGTAGACCTGCATTCTGAGAACCAAGGGTTCTGTTGGGATGGTACGGCACCAGAGCATCTCTGAGATAAGAGGGGCCCATACCATTAATGGTCTTGTATGTGAGGAGGAGGATTTTGAATCTAATTCTAAACTGGATTGGAAGCCAGTGAAGGGCTTGGAGCACAGGGGTGATGTGGTCTCTTCTATTTGTTCCTGTTAGTAGTCTCGCTGCCGCGTTCTGAACCAGTTGAAAACTTTTTAGAGAGCTTTTAGGACATGCTACGAGAAGGGAGTTGCAGTAATCTAATCTAGATGTAACAAACGCATGAACTAATTTTTCTGCATCATTTTTAGATAGAATATTTCTAATTTTGTCTATGTTGCGCAGGTGGAAGAAGGCGGTTCTGCAGGCTTGGTTCATATGTGGTTTAAATGATAGATCTGGGTCAAATTGAACTCCTAGGTTTCTAACTGTGGTGCTGGAGGCTACACCCACATTGTCCAGAGTGACTATCTGGTCAGTTAGGGAGTCTCTCGCATTTTTAGGGCCTATTATAATGACCTCTGTTTTTTCAGGGTTAAGTAAAAGATAATTAGCGCTCATCCAGGTTTTAATGGACCTTTATGGACCTTGCTTTGTGCACTGGTGCACAGTCATGTTGGAAGAGGAAGGGGCCGGCTCCAAACTGTTCCCACAAAGTTGGGAGCGTGGAATTGTCCCAAATGTCTTGTTCTGCTGAAGCATTCCCAGTTCCTTTCACTGGAACTAAGGGGCCCAGCCCAGCTCCTGAAAAACAACCCCACACCATAACCCCCCCTCCACCAAACTGCACACTCGGCACAATGCGCTCCCACAAGTATCGTTCTCCTGGCGACTGCCAAACCCAGACCCGTCCATCAGATCGCCAGATGGAGAAGTGTGATTGGTCAGTCCAGAGAAGGCTCCTCCCCTGCTCTACAGTCCAGTGGCGGCGTGCTTTACACCACTGCATCCACTGTGCATTGCACTTGCTGATGTATGGCTTGGATGCGGCCGCTCGGCCACGGAAACCCATTCCATGAAGCTCTGTGCGCACTGTTCTGGAGCTAATCTGAAGGACACATGAAGTTTGGAGGTCTGTACCATTGACTCTGCAGAAAGTTGTCCACCTCTTCGCACTCTGCGCCTCAGCATCCGCTGACCCCGCTCCGTCAGTTTCCGTGGCCTACCACTGCATGGCTGAGTTGCCGTCGTTCCCAAACACTTCCACTTTCTTCTAATCCAGCTGACAGCTGACTGTGGAATATTTAGGAGCCAGGAAAGTTCACCACTGGATTTGTTGCACAGGTGGCATCCTATCACAGTTCCACGCTGGAATTCACTGAGCTCCTGAGAGAGACCCATTCTGTCCCAAATGTTTGTAAAAGCAGTCTGCATGCCTAGGGCTGGATTTAATACACCTGTGGACATGGAAGGGACTGGAACAGCTGAGTCTGAGGATTGGGATGGAGGAGACATGACTTTGGGCAATATAGTGTATGTGGTGGACCCCAGCCTCACCACGGTCCTGGTCTTCAGTACCTGTCTGCTGTTCTACTCTATGTAACTGAGCTGTGAAACATGCTCAGGAATCAGTTTCCTTTTACATATTTGAAGGTTTTTCAAAAAAGTGATGCAATAATTACTTTCCCTGGTAACCACATACATTTATGGAGTAATTCCATTACCAATTCAATTACTTTTTTGGGAAAGTAATAGTAACTCTAATTACTTTTTAAAAGTAATTTGCCCAACACTGCATGTCACTGAGAGAATGTGTGTCAATGCTCCATATACTGAAATATCTCCAAAACACCAGGTGTTAAAGTGATCAGATCATTAAATCCTATTATTATTACAGATATGACAAATGAAAGTGAAGGATCTAAAAACCATCTGCTCAGTAACACTAACATATTAGAGGGTTCTAGAGTGTTGGACAGTGTCAGGAGGACATGAGTGCAGGTTTAAGACGCTTTTCTCTCATATTTGTTTTTCCAGTCAGTGTGTGTGTGATGGGTTCAGGTCCTGATGAACACCATATGTCTGTGGAGGATTACTGTCCTATTGAGGTCAGACACAAAGCCACATGTGACCATGATTACAGCTGGACTGGACCACATTTATACGAAGGGGACAGAGACAGTGTCCAGATGGACAAAGTGGACAGAGACGGTGTCCAGATGGACGAAGTGGACAGAGACAGTGTCCAGAAGGATGAAGTGGACAGAGACGGTGTCCAGATGGACAAAGTGGACAGAGACAGTGTCCAGATGGACGAAGTGGACAGAGACGGTGTCCAGATGGACAAAGTGGACAGAGACAGTGTCCAGATGGACGAAGTGGACAGAGACGGTGTCCAGAAGGACGAAGTGGACAGAGACAGTGGACAGAGACAGTGTCCAGATGGGTGAAGTGGACAGAGACAGTGTCCAGAAGGACGAAGTGGACAGAGACAGTGTCCAGATGGGTGAAGTGGACAGAGACAGTGTCCAGAAGGACGAAGTGGACAGAGACAGTGTCCAGATGGACGAAGTGGACAGAGACAGTGTCCAGAAGGACGAAGTGGACAGAGACGGTGTCCAGATGGACAAAGTGGACAGAGACAGTGGACAGAGACAGTGTCCAGATGGACGAAGTGGACAGAGACAGTGTCCAGATGGACAAAGTGGACAGAGACAGTGTCCAGATGGACAAAGTGGACAGAGACAGTGTCCAGATGGACGAAGTGGACAGAGACAGTGGACAGAGACAGTGTCCAGATGGGTGAAGTGGACAGAGACAGTGTCCAGATGGACAAAGTGGACAGAGACAGTGTCCAGATGGACAAAGTGGACAGAGACAGTGTCCAGATGGGTGAAGTGGACAGAGACAGTGTCCAGATGGACAAAGTGGACAGAGACAGTGTCCAGAAGGACGAAGTGGACAGAGACAGTGTCCAGAAGGACGAAGTGGACAGAGACGGTGTCCAGATGGACGAAGTGGACAGAGACAGTGGACAGAGACAGTGTCCAGATGGACGAAGTGGACAGAGACAGTGTCCAGATGGACAAAGTGGACAGAGACAGTGTCCAGATGGACAAAGTGGACAGAGACAGTGTCCAGATGTGTCGGACAGTCGACCTGAAGGCTTGAATCAGAACCACTGATCTGAACATGAGTGAAAAACACAACAGACTGAGAGAAAAGGGAAAGAGAAAGATTTACACGACAGAGGCTGAGTGACCCTGGTACAGACCTGAACCCGGGGGGGTGGTGTGTGTGTGGGGGGGTGGTATCTACCTATACAGACCTGAATCCGGTCTAGATCCGGATGTCTGGAGCCCAGATGTCTGTATAAACCAGGGCTTTAGTGAACTAATATTCACACCAGGTCACAGGTCTGTACTGGTCTATGCTGGTCTGTACCAGTCTGTACCGATCTGTTCTGGTCTATACTGGTCTGTTCTGGTCTATACTGGTCTGTACTGGTGTGTTCTGGTCTATGCTGGTCTGTACCAGTCTGTACCGATCTGTTCTGGTCTATACTGGTCTGTTCTGGTCTATACCAGTCAGTACCAGTCTGTTCCGGTCTGTACTGGTCTATATTGATTTGTACTGGTCTGTTCTGGTCTGTACCGGTCTATATTGGTTTGTACTGGTCTGTTCCGGTCTGTTCTGGTCTATATGGTCTGTTCCGGTCTGTACTGGTCTATACTGGTCTGTACCAGTCTGTACCAATCTGTTCTGGTCTATACTGGTCTGTACCAGTCTGTACCGGTCTGTTCCGGTCTATACTGGTCTGTTCTGGTCTATACCAGTCTGTTCCGGTCTGTACCGGTCTGTTCCGGTCTGTACTGATCTGTTCCGGTCTATGCAGGTCTGTTCTGGTCTATACTGGTCTGTACCAGTCTGTTCCGGTCTACTGTTGTTGTTCAGACCAAAGGACAAATTCCAAACTCTCCTCTGAACTGATTCAGTGTCAGTGCAGTTTACAAACACAACCCCATGTTCCACTGGTTCCACTGGTTCTACTGTCCTGGTTCTACTGTCCTGATTCTGTCCCTGTTGGCAATAAAATAAAATAAAATAAAATGTGAGTTATGAACTTTAAAGGCAGATGTTTTGTCCACTCTCACAGCTGAGGATGTTCTCAAAGCTGCTCCAGTCCAGAGTCCTAGTCGTTGGTTCCATCTTGTGGCAGTTGCTGGTATGACACCTCCATATTCCATAAAACACTTCCAGTGTGACTTCTATGGGCCCGTTTACATGCACAGTAAAAATCTGACCTTTCTCTAATTTCTGGAGTCATCAGATTATTCATGTGAACAGTATCATGTGATCTGTTTGAGCAGATAACAGCAGTAATCTGATTAGAATCAATCTGATTACTCCCCTGTACTCCAGGGTCTTTGTGCATGTACATGTTAATCTGATTTGTTTGGTTGTTTTACATTTTGCACATATGAAAAAATAAAAAAAATCATAGAAAATGGAAGAGGGAAATTCAGGTTCTCAGGAAAATCATCGCTTATCGATTAATCATTTATCGATCGACAAGGTCAACCAACTAATGATTAATGGATTAATGGATAATTTGCATCCCTGATCTGAACAGGTAATCAAATGCAGTTAAAGGGGGTGTACGGAGTATTTCTGCTTTCACATATCAACAAAATGACCTGCAGCTACGGACGACACAAAACAGAAAACAGAGGACAGCTGTGAGCTAAGCTAACAAAGCTATGCTAACAGCTAAGCTAACAGAGCTATGCTAACAGCTAAGCTAACAGAGCTATAATGTCATCTATCAGTGTATGAGACACAGTGTTATTTTAACCAAGTGTCTAAAAAAGCAGCTGTGGGTTTTAGTTTGAGGAAAACTGAATAAAAGTATAGAACAGATGTGTGTAAACAGTGATGCTTACGGTTCATTCGGTGTCTGATCCAGTCTGTGGACACACTGGGCTGGTTCACTGGTGCTTTGGTTATTATTATGGTATGTGAGCTCCTGCTGCTGTTGGGACCTTTAGTACCCACACTGGTGAACACAACTCTGACATATCCTGTACGTTTCATTTATATTCACTGCATACATTCTCTATATATTCTACATCTATAAATATTGGTGCATGTGTGTTTGTCCAAAGAGCCTGTGTAACAGCAGCAGCTGAAGGACTTTGAACATTTGGCACAAAAACACTTCAACCAACATTCGATCAGTTCCAGAACAGAGAAGAACACCAACAAGGTCTGTGTCTGTGTCCGTCTGTGCGTCTGGTGCAAGGTTTTAATAGTTTGAATTTTTCATTCTACTTTAGTTTTATTTAGTTTTGACTTTTTTTCTCTAATTCAGTTCATTTTAATCAGTTTTTAGAGCAGGTTTGCTAGTTTTTATTAGTTTTCTTTTTTAAAAAAAAAAAAAAAGGTTAGTTTTAGGTTTTTTTTAGTTTTTTTTTTATATCTTTTCTCTTCTTCTCTGTTGTCGTATTCAAATCAATCCCAGACAGGACTCTGCTGCTTTAGTCTCCATGTTTCCAGGTAGAGTGGGGACCAGAAGACGACTGGAAACCACAAGTGAACACAAGTGACGGACCCTTAAATATCAGATGGGGCCACCGGCTAAAATTGCTCGAGTGAAATAAATCAATTTTGTATCAATCCAACATTGACAATAACAAAAACTAAGGGAATTTTAGCCCTAATTTTTATATGTTTTAGTTAGTTTTGTAAACACACAATACAATTTCAGTTAGTTATTGTTTTTTTCTTTTAATTATAGTTTTTATTTACTTCAGTTAACGAAAATGATTTTTTTCAATGCTAGTTTTCATCATTTGGTTAGTTCTCGTTAACAATAATAACCTGGTCTGGTGTGGAACTTGTACTAATTTTCATGACAGCTGTGGTTTCTGTTTGTTCCAGATGTCTCTGACTGTTGTTACTGTGATGCTGCTGTGCATTAATGGTTTGGTTGTAGCAGTTCCAGTCAACCTAGTGAGTCACCTGACACACACATACCACATACACAACACCTGCAGCATCTACAACAGCGGTGTCAAAGTCTTATCTTACTTTTATTATTTAATTTTTATTTTTTTTAAATTTGGTTTTTATTTATTTATTTATAGATTCAGTTTTCATTCACAGAACTGCTCTGCACATGCAAATCCCTTGAGTGTCCATTCAGTCAATCACAAACTATTAAAGCAGGGCTGTCAAACTCATTTTCTTCTGGGGGCCACATTCAGCCCAATTTAATCTGAAGTGGGCCGGACCAGTCCAATAATAGCATAATAGCTGATAAATAATGACAACTGCAAATTGTTTTAGTGCAAAAAAATGACATTCAGTTATGCCAATATTTACATTTATAAACTATCCAAACAAAAAGGATGTGAATAACCTGAGAAAAATGAAATTTGTTAAGAAATATAAGTACAATCTTATCAATATTATGCATCAACTTATCATTTCTACAAATGCATTACAGATCAGATCTACAAAGGCACAAAATATTTAGTAACAGGCAGAAAATTGTTCAAATTGTACTTGATTTTCTTTAGACATTTCAGGTTGTTCATATTTGTTCAGGTTATTCACATGCTATTGTTAAAGGATAGTTTGTTAATGTCAACATTTTCATCATTTAATGATTTTTGCACTAAATCAAAGAGAAAAAATTGGTGTTGTCATTAATTATAGGTTATTATGATATTATTTTTGAGCTTGATGCCCTAACTTGTACTTTGCAAATTCATCCCCTGGGCTGGATTGGAACCTTTGGCCGGCTGGTTTTGGCCCCTGGACCACATGTTTGACACCTGTGGTCTACAACATATATAACACATGCAGCATCTACAACATGTACAGATGATCCTTAAGCTGGTCCTTATAACCTGTGTTTCCTCCTCCTCCTCACAGATGCCCATTCAGACAGCAGACAGACACAGGGGTAGGTCATGTGTCTGTGTGGAACCCTCTGAATGTATAGTTATACGATGAACGTCCACATCTGGGTGGAATTCTAATCCTCATACATGCGATGCCTCTGTTAATAAAACCAGGTCACTTAGCTGGAACACTGCCACTTCTTCACCTTTACCTGAGTCCTGTTTCTGTGTCCTAGAGGTTGTCATTTTCTACGCGGCTTACCAAGGCTCGCTGAGGGAAGTTCTGGTCAGCCCGGTCGTCTTCAACCAGGTGTTGGTCAACCAGGGCTCGGCCTACAGTAATGAAACCGGTATGTTCACCGCACCGGTCTCTGGCATCTACCAGTTCATGTC
The DNA here is from genome assembly GCF_902148855.1 of Sphaeramia orbicularis. Lineage (NCBI taxonomy): Eukaryota > Metazoa > Chordata > Actinopteri > Kurtiformes > Apogonidae > Sphaeramia > Sphaeramia orbicularis. The sequence continues at coordinate 54,451,919 of NC_043964.1, forward strand.
CTCCTTCCAGCTCTGCAGAGGGAACTTCAACAACGACTGGCGCCTCACGGTCAACGGGGTCTTCAGGAGTTTCTGCCACGCACAGGTACGGCAGACCCCCCTTCACATCAGTTCATTTATGTCCAAACCAAACAGACGGTATCCAGATGTTTGTCCACGCTGACCTATGCCCAGGCCCCTCCCCCATCATTCTGGGTTGGTTGGCCTCGTCTCCGAAGGACTCGCAGGTCTTTTTGGTGGGATTTAGCACAGGAGTCAGGTGGAGAGGGTCTTTTGGTGGAACTGACAGTGAACCTACAGAAAACAGGAAGGAAGAGCATGACAGTACTGCCATCTGGTGGCTCATCTGTGTATCACTACCAAATTGATGAGATTTTTGGGTTATTACCTCCGCCAAGGAGGTTTTGTGATCACTTTGCTTTGTGTGTGTTTCTTTATGTGTTTGTTTGTTTGTTAGCAAGATAACTGAAAAAGTTATGGATGGATTTTCATGAAATTTTCAGGAAATGTTGATGCTGGCACAAGGAAGAAATGATTAAATTTAGGTGGTGATCGGGGGGGGGGCAGATCCTCCTCCCAAGGAATCAAGCTACTGGGATCCGGTTCTCAAAAAGAACCAGTTCTCGATTCCCATCCCTACTCATACATGGAAATTGATACTTGAAGAAACATTTTTTCGTTATTCAGAAGGACCAATAAAGGCTCCAGTTACAAAAAACTGGAATTTTCTGTCAATGATTTAATGGTTCAGGCTTTACAGGGTTTACAGTAGTTGTGGTTAATAAGTTACACTAACTAAAGGTATCAGATGAGTTTGTTGTGCAAATGTTTCATCAATTTCACCATTTTGCCACATCAGTAAATTAGCATTAGCATTAGCGCACCCATCAACCCATGTGATTCCTCAGGCCCACCCACTTATCCAGATATGGGCTCTTCTAATTCCAAAACAGCCAAGATAGTGGAAGTCAGTGTGATATGTGAAGTTAAAACATCCATGTGTTTTAAAGCAAAGACACACCAACCTGATTTTCAGCGGTCGAACGTCATCGGGTAGTCTGGCGAGTTCGGTGACATGCGTCTTGTTGGTGTGTTCCATGCGATCTGCTGTCGTTAACGTTCTCTCCAGTCTTTTCAGCCGATTCAACATGTGTAATGGTCCACTACCCGTTGTTCAGTCGGACCAATCTGATTGGTGCAGGGACAGACCTGGACCAGTGAATGAGTGAAGCAGAAGGTTCCACGTGAATCCAGCTCTGCCAAAGTACTGCACACTGTTACTGTCTTCTAGAATGGTCCACTCACTGCTCAGATCAGATCTGAATGAGTAACAATCAGTGTTGAATATGGACGTCACTCAGTCCATCAAGTCAACACTGTTAGCATTGTTGGCATAGTGCGATTTCTCCTTAGTTTTCGCCTGCAACATCTTTCTTCTTCCACCAGTAGAAGAACCCCTAGAGCTGACAACACCAGGATCTGCTTATACGAACCATCTGTACAACAAGTACAACAACCCTGACCCTTCCAGACTACTGAACACTGACTACAATGACTGACGACAATGAGTTCTGGGTTTTCGTCTAGAGAGATGTTCTGTTATTTCCGGCTTTATGTCTCATGCAAGTGCAGAACGTAAACTGAAGTCGGTAGTCGATTTGGTGTGTTCTTCACACTTTTTTGAGCGCCTCGGGGAGACGGGAGCCCACTGATCAGCTGAGCTACCTTTTCTGGCTGGTCAGGTTGGTGTGTCTTCGCCCTTACACAGTGTACAGGTCTAAGAGAGAAGAAGAAAGTCCATACAAGTAGTGCAGACAAAGTAAGATGAGCACACACATCAAAAATGAAACTAACCAAATGTTTTCCATCACATAATACAATTCTATATTCACTTCCAAGGTTATTTTCATTAACAAAAACTAACGAAAAGACGAAAACTTGAATTGAAAAAACATTTTCATTAAGTGAAATAAATAAAAACTATAATTAAAAGAAAAAATGATAACTAACTGTAACTGTATTGTGTGTTTATAAAACTAACTAAAACATAAAAAATTAACAACAAAAAAAATTATGGATAAAATTCCCTTTGTTTTCATCTTTGTCAACATCAGATTGATACAAAAGCGATTTATTTCACTCTAGCAATTTTAGCTAGCGGCACCATATGACACTTCACAGTCCGTCACTTGTGGTTTCCAGTCGTCTTCTGGTCCCCACTCTACCTGGAAACATGGAGGCTGAAGCAGCAGAGTCCTGTCTGGGATTTATTTGAATACGACGACAGACAAGAAGAGAAAAGAGACCACTGAACTAAAACTAAACTAAAACTAAGCATTTAGAAAAAAAAAATTGAAACTAATAAAAACTAGCAAACCTGCTCTAAATACGAATTAAAACGAACTGAACTAGAGGGAAAAAAAAGTCAAAACTAAATAAGACTAAACTATAATGAAAAATCCAAAACTATTAGAACCTTGTTCACCTCCTTGTGGCTGTAATTGAAAGAAAAAAAAAGGTGAGATGACACATGACTTTGATAGAGCCAATCACAGCTGATAGCCAGTCTGACAGCGTCCTTCCCACATGTCTGCAGGTGTCTGGTGGTGACACAACCCTCAACACCTGCTACTACATGGAGAAACTCAAAAAAGGTGACCAGGTGTGGATAACTCAGCAAGTGGGGAGTTGTGCCTGGGCTAGCAGCCTCTCCAAAACCATCACCTTCTCTGGGGTTCTACTGGCCAGTGAAGATATGTCCATGGTTGGAGGAAGGTACCAGTCTGGGAGTTCCTGTCCTCTGCCCATTATGGGCGCCAACATGAAACCCACGTCTGCTTCTGCAGAGAACAGCTCTGCTTCGTCCGCTGTGGCCGTCACACTGCTGCTCTGTGCTCTTCTTTCTTCTTGAAACTACTGACAACACTTGTCCCAAATAATACTGTTGACATGTACTGCATTTGTTTGTAGGAAATTGCAGTTGGTCAGAACAACAAACCTAGAACAATTTTAAAAAGTCATAAATAACAGCATACAATGGGAACAACCCAATACTTATTATGAAAGTGAATGTTTTTCTGCTGTTTGTTTATATCTTGGGCTTGTCTTGCAGATATTGAATGTGAACCAAATTTCGATTTTTGTGGACAATAAAATTCTTATCTTATCTTATCTTTTTTTTTTTTTTTTTTTACTTATCTTAACCCTTTCATGCATGAATTATGAGAACCTGAGTCAAGATCGTTTTCCTGAGTGTTTTTATTCCTCTTTAGGCATGAAAAAAAAAAAGAGATTGAATTTTATTTTTTTTAATTAACCTATTTTTCATGGAGTTACAAAAATGTCCACTCATTTGGACACCATGGGTTTAATTTTTGAAGCAAAGAAACATGTATTTAAACGCAATATCAGAAAGTGAAACTGTGTGAAAACTATGAAACAAAAGCATTTTTAATGCAGCTAATCTGATGTTTTCTCACCTGTTATCATACTCTAATACTAGTTCTTACTCACTTCATGGAGATAATTAAAAAAAAACAAAAAAACAGTATGTTTAAGAAAACTGTTAATTACAGTTTAATAACAATTAGCAATTGCTTTACACTCAATCATGTGACTGCAGATCAGGTTTATCAAGAACATAAACTTGCAGTAATGGTATGAATTACAGAGTATGAGCTGGTGCATAAGCCTCCACTGTGTCAGCTGATATGGAACTAAAACAACAAAACCCATGAACAAACAAGAGAACAGCTGGAGGAGAACTGTCCACTGGAGTGACCAGCATGTATGAAAGGGTTAACTTATCTTACATCAGGCCTGTGATGAACTGACAGCTTCACCTCAACATCAGCTGGGATAAAGGTTAAAGGTTAACTTACTTTATTGTTCTTGTGTGGAAATGTGGCCTCTGCATTTTACCCATCTGAATACGCACACAGCACCTAGCGTTAGCATTAGCATTAGCACATAGCATACATATCATCAGCAGTAAGATGCTGTTGAAGGGGACCAAGTGCAGATCTTCATTAGTTCTGTGTTCAGGGGAACCAGCAGGAGAACCAGCCTTTATGAACATGTTTTAATGGTGAAGGAAAACTGGAGGAAACATGTGGAGAGAACAGTGAGAGTCAACACAAACAGGAGGAGGTGTGACCAAACAGGAGGAGGTGTGACCAAACAGGAGGAGGTGTGACCAAACAGGAGGAGGTGTGACCAAACAGGTCTCTCTGCTCCTCCTCCTCTCTGCTCCTCCTCCTGTTTCTCCTCCTCTTCCTGTCTCTCCTCTCTCCTCCTCCAGCTACTCCAACCAGACAGAGATCTGACCAAATTGGGCTGAAACCTGTCACGCAGATGTGACAGCCGATTGTCCCGGTCCTGTGCAGCGGTTGTAACAGGCGGTCGACCAGATCTGGGTCGGTGGTTGGAAGAGCCGGTGGTGTGGTAATGCTCAGCAAGGCGTCCAACGGTAGAGTGGTGGAGTCCAAACAGCCTGACTAGATAGTGGAGGTCAGTGTGATATGTGAAGTTAAAACATCCATGTGTTTTAAAGCAAAGACACACCAACCTGATTTTCGGCGGTCGGACATCATCGGGCGGTCTGGCGAGTTCGGTGACATGCATCTTGTGGGTGTGTTCCATGCGATCGGCTGTCGTTCAACATGTGTAATCAGCCACTACCAGTCGTTCAGTCGGACCAATCTGATTGGTGCAGGGACAGACCTGGACTAGTGAATGAGTGAAGGAGAAGTTTCCTTGTGAATCCAGCTCTGCCAAAGTCCTGCACACTGTTACTGTCTTCTAGAATAGTCCACTCACTGCTCAGATCAGATCTGAATGGGTGTGCACCAACCCTTCTGGACTACTGAACACTGTATGCTATGTGCTAATGCTAATGCTCCGTCCAGTTTAAAATGCCAATGAACCCATCTCTCTCTGGTTGCACTAGTGGTGTGATTGTGGACAAATGTGTTTTTGCTCCATTTCGGTGTCTTTTTATAGGGAATGGTTGTGCACAATTGAGGAGAGGTCCAATTCACCTGTGAGTTTGACTCCTGAGCAGACATGGGTGAGGAATACACAATACAGTTCTTATTGATAATCAAAATCAATCAACCAGAACCAGGAAAACAATCATATCATTTGGACTCAGAATAGGACTGAACTTATGGTAGTTTGCAATTTTGCAATAACTGTCATATTTCTGAAAAAATCAAGAAAATGAAAATGGTGCGTTTCTTCTTTCCTTGAGTGTAGTTATTTATGTAATAGAGTGAATGCACATACGTCACTTCCCCCCAGGCCACGCCCCTCTGAGTCAGACTGAGCGGCAAAAACAAACCAACTCAACATGGCGGAGTATCGCAGTAACTACAGCCAGACCAGGAAAACTGTGGAATAGAACATGAAATTAAAGACAACTGGACTGGACATGGATCCATCCAAGCTACCAAACAACCAGTGTTCTACCAACACTGATCTGGGACAGAAATCACCTATCCTGACATTTACATGAACCTGAGTTCAACGCCGGGAAAATCCCCAATGCAAAGGCTGAAAGCATCCAACAGACACAGAGTTGTGTCCATCCTGGTCCTGGTTCATTAGAGGATTCCAGCTGGTGAGTGCTTTCATTCAACATACTATTGTTTTGGAGGTTTTGTGTCAGTGCAGACGGAGTTTGTTGGCGGTGATTTGGGCGGTAAAGGCCCAGCAGTAGTGCTCACAGTTCACTACTGATTTACTGGAGTTGAACCCTTAGTACTGACCCAAGTGAGTGGATGATCTACTGGTACTGTGGAGATTTAAGGAGAGTTCACATCAAATACTGGATCCAACACAGATCCAACAGCTGTGTGCTAGAGGAGCCCCTGATTTGGAAAACTAGGTTAGCCTCAGTTTAAGCTAGTTTACAAATCATGTAGAGCACAAGGTTCACAATCACACAACTGAAGACACAAACGATTCAGTTCTGAAATCTAGAACTAAATGACAGATGCTAACATTCAGAGCTTTACTAAGAAGGAACGTTAGCCAAAACCAGATGGAATTTAAGGGATGAGTTTACACAAGAGGCGACACGGTGGTGCAGTGGTTTGTACTCATGCCTCACAGCGAGAAGGTCCCGGGTTTGATTCCAACACCAGTCAACAGGGTGGGACCTTTCTGTGTGGAGTTTGCATGTTCTTCTCGTGTCTGCGTGGGTTCTCTCCGGGTACTCTGGCTCCTCCCACCATCCAAACACATGCGCTGATAGGTTAATTGGTTAATCTAAATTGCCCATAGGTGTGAATGTGAGAGTGATTGTTTGTCTCCATATGTTCAGCCCTGAAATGAACTGGAGAAATGTCCAGGGTGAACCCCGCCTTCGCCTGTAAGTAGCTGAGGTAGGCTCCAAGTGACCCCCGTGACCCTAGTGAGGATAAAGTGGGTTCAGAAAATGAATGAATGAATTTTACGCAAGAATACAGCATAAATTAACATTACCTGGCACAAAATGCCAACCACAGATCCAGGTTTGGTTGTCTGGATTCCAGTTCTTTCTCTGAATTGCAGCGATCCATCTGCCTCTTCTGTCTGTGGCTTTAGGTCTCCGCTAAAACGAGAGCTCCCAGTGCTTTTAAACCTATTTGTACGATCAATGGCACAACAGCTCTGCCCCATTTTTTAGATTGTTCTAAAGTTTTCACAGTATTCAAACCAAAGCCACTACTCATCTGCCTCTGTCTGACACTCAGTGGGCGGAACCGCGGTGACGTCACGTGCAGACCCTCTATTGTTTTGCTAAAGCTAACAATTAGGGGCCAGGATGTTGGAGCCATTTATAATATTTATACATTTGTTGGATAATGGTAGATCAAAATAAGGCCAATGATCATGTTGATTAATGAATTATGATTGGTTTCCTGTTGTTTTCAGCTGCTCACGCCCGCCTCCTGGTCGGACTGTCCTCCTGTGATCGGGGACAGAGGACCGCTGGTTCTGCCCTGGGTCTGACTGTTGAAGGAGTCAGACAGTTTATCTACCGCTAAATATACACCAAATACACCATATCTGCAAAAGAAGGGTTTTTTGTGTGTGATTATTGTGAAGTTGAAGTCAACCACAGAGAATATTTTTGTTGGTGAAAATAAATTTTGATCATTTTGAATATACAGGGGTTGGACAAAATGAGAATAAAGTCATAGTTTTAAAAAACGTATTATTTAACAAGAAAAACGTCATTATTTAACGAGAAAAAAGTAGTTAACAAGAATAAAATCGTAGTTAAAAAAAACTCATTATTTAACGAGAGTAAAGTCGTTATTTAACGAGAATAAAGTCATAGTTTGAAAAAACTCATTCTTTAACAAGAATAAAGTCATTATTTAACGAGAAAAAAGTAGTTATTTAACGAGAATAAAGTCGTAGTTTTAAAAAAACTCATTATTTAACGAGAATAAAGTCGTTATCTAATGAGAATAATATCATTATTTAATGAGAATAAAGTCATACCCACTCGTCTAATACTGTCGAACTGTGAACATTTAGTTCAGTTCTTCTTTCATTTGTGGTTCAGACACAAAGGTCAAATACTGAGTCTGTCCTCCATCAACACATTAGTCTCAGGACTTTGAAGACAGTCTGCACACATTTGGGTTTGTTGTAAGAACTGAACTGATTTGTACCAAATTTCCTCTTTAGTTTCAGACAAACTGCTGCAGTGTTCGTCTGTAGGACTATCAGTGGAAACAGCAGAACTAAACACAGGGTCTGTGTTTCTGAACAAACTGTGGATTCTACTGTGAGTTTGAGTCCAAAATAAGGGAAAGGATCTGCTTCACTTGTTCGCTGTAAAACTGGAAACTCTGTCGAATTTTCAAAACATTACGACTTTAATCTCAAAAAAGTGCAACTTTATTCTCGTTAAATAATGATTTTATTCTCGTAGTGACATGCATTTTTATTTTCTTATGTGGCCCTAATACGCCGTCGTACTATTGTAATTCGGTTCCAGTAGTTTTAGTTTTGGTTCTTTTTTTCTAAATCCGTCCAGCTGCATTTTGACACCTGTTTAAGTCCATAAAACAGTTCCATGATCAAAACTCAGTAAAAGCAGTGAAAAAAAAAAAAGAAAAACAGAAAATCACCACAACACCGGAAACAACAGGAAAAATTAAAACACAAGGAAAACAGTAAAAAAACAAAAAAAAAAAGCCCAAACCCTTTATTTTTTATAGTGGGTCGTCTAATTCACTGCACTGAGTTCCACCCCCCATTTGACAGGGGCGGGGCTTGAGCTGAGCATGCTCAGATGTCTATGGAAAGAACAAGGTCTATTCTATCAGTACAATTGGAAATCTTTCATTTGTGGATGCAGATAATGTAAATAATATTTTGAGGAAAAAGCTCAGATTTTTGATTAAAGTAATAAATGAATGTAAATGAACCTGAACATTTTCTGAGATCGTGGCGGGAGAAGACAACCACAGCAGATCGAAGCTGGACTTGGACAGAGACGTTGTGTCTTCTTTTTCCTTCAGGACTGACGCTGTGGGACAAACTCTCAAAGACTTCACGTCTGTCAAATCCCAGAACAGCAGCAGCTATCACGTCATGACCTCCGACACCATCGACTCGAAATCTTCTCTCCTGGACGTTCAAGCCGGTCTGAAGGCCACTTTCATGAGTGGTTTGATCGAAGTTGAAGGTTCTGCTAAGTTTCTGAAAGACCACAAGCAATTCAAGAACCAGAGCCGAGTGACCCTTCAGTACCACCACCCACTTTGAGCAGCTGACCATGATCCATGATGAAGCCATGAGCAAACTGCAGATCGGATCTGAAAAAGGTTCTGTGACTCATGTGGTCACCGGCATCCTGTACGGCGCCAACGCCTTCTTTGTGTTCGACAGCCAAAACTTCAACACCAGCAGCATTCAGGAAATCGAGGGCAGCATGAAAGCAATGGTGAACAAGATCCCATCCTTCAGCGTTGGAGGAGACGTCAGTTTGAGCCTGAACGAAAACGAACAAGCTCTGGCCGAAAGCATGTCCTGCAAGTTCTACGGTGACTTCATTCTTGAGAGCAACCCTGCAACCTTTGAAGATGCAGTGAAGACCTGTGTGGAGCTGCCCAAGCTGTTGGGAGACGACGGGTCCAACTCTGTCCCCCTGAAGGTCTGGCTGATCCTTTATTTCAACCAAACCACCAGTTCAGTAGTTTTAGATATAACCTATCGCCTATATAGATGTACCTATCGCCTGCTGTTACAGTAGCAGTTACTGTAGGACGCAGCGTCAGCAGGTCCCCTTCTTTACCCTCAGGTCCCCTTCTCTACCCTCAGGTCCCCTTCTTTACCCTCAGGTCCCCTTCTCTACCCTCAGGTCCCCTTCTTTACCCTCAGGTCCCCTTCTCTACCCTCAGGTCCCCTTCTCTACCCTCAGGTCCCCTTCTTTACCCTCAGGTCCCCTTCTCTACCCTCAGGTCCCCTTCTTTACCCTCAGGTCCCCTTCTCTACCCTCAGGTCCCCTTCTCTACCCTCAGGTCCCCTTCTTTACCCTCAGGTCCCCTTCTCTACCCTCAGGTCCCCTTCTCTACCCTCAGGTCCCCTTCTTACCCTCAGGTCCCCTTCTCTACCCTCAGGTCCCCTTCTCTACCCTCAGGTCCCCTTCTTTACCCTCAGGTCCCCTTCTTTACCCTCAGGTCCCCTTCTTTACCCTCAGGTCCCCTTCTTTACCCTCAGGTCCCCTTCTTTACCCTCAGGTCCCCTTCTCTACCCTCAGGTCCCCTTCTTTACCCTCAGGTCCCCTTCTTTACCCTCAGGTCCCCTTCTCTACCCTCAGGTCCCCTTCTTACCCTCAGGTCCCCTTCTTTACCCTCAGGTCCCCTTCTTTACCCTCAGGTCCCCTTCTCTACCCTCAGGTCCCCTTCTCTACCCTCAGGTCCCCTTCTCTACCCTCAGGTCCCCTTCTTTACCCTCAGGTCCCCTTCTCTACCCTCAGGTCCCCTTCTTTACCCTCAGGTCCCCTTCTCTACCCTCAGGTCCCCTTCTTTACCCTCAGGTCCCCTTCTTTACCCTCAGGTCCCCTTCTCAGGTCCCCTTCTCTACCCTCAGGTCCCCTTCTTTACCCTCAGGTCCCCTTCTCAGGTCCCCTTCTCTACCCTCAGGTCCCCTTCTCTACCCTTAGGTCCCCTTCTCTACCCTCAGGTCCCCTTCTCTACCCTCAGGTCCCCTTCTCTACCCTCAGGTCCCCTTCTTTACCCTCAGGTCCCCTTCTCTACCCTCAGGTCCCCTTCTTTACCCTCAGGTCCCCTTCTTTACCCTCAGGTCCCCTTCTCTACCCTCAGGTCCCCTTCTCTACCCTCAGGTCCCCTTCTCTACCCTCAGGTCCCCTTCTCTACCCTCAGGTCCCCTTCTTTACCCTCAGGTCCCCTTCTCTACCCTCAGGTCCCCTTCTCTACCCTCAGGTCCCCTTCTCTACCCTCAGGTCCCCTTCTTTACCCTCAGGTCCCCTTCTCTACCCTCAGGTCCCCTTCTCTACCCTCAGGTCCCCTTCTCTACCCTCAGGTCCCCTTCTTTACCCTCAGGTCCCCTTCTTTACCCTCAGGTCCCCTTCTCTACCCTCAGGTCCCCTTCTCTACCCTCAGGTCCCCTTCTTTACCCTCAGGTCCCCTTCTCTACCCTCAGGTCCCCTTCTTTACCCTCAGGTCCCCTTCTTTACCCTCAGGTCCCCTTCTCTACCCTCAGGTCCCCTTCTTTACCCTCAGGTCCCCTTCTTTACCCTCAGGTCCCCTTCTTTACCCTCAGGTCCCCTTCTTTACCCTCAGGTCCCCTTCTCTACCCTCAGGTCCCCTTCTTTACCCTCAGGTCCCCTTCTCTACCCTCAGGTCCCCTTCTCTACCCTCAGGTCCCCTTCTCTACCCTCAGGTCCCCTTCTCTACCCTCAGGTCCCCTTCTTTACCCTCAGGTCCCCTTCTTTACCCTCAGGTCCCCTTCTCTACCCTCAGGTCCCCTTCTCTACCCTTAGGTAAAGCTGCTGTGTATGGCCTTAGATTGGATTCTTTCCTAAAGCGAGCGCAGATACAGGAAACAAATGCGTAAAACGCTGTTGGACCAGTTCCAGTAGTTGACTGGTGCCCTCATACACATTCACTGATTCCTTATTAGTTAACGTCGGGTCCACGTCACACCTGACAGAAGCCCGTGGTCCAAAAGTGTCCGCTCCGTAACAGAGCAGACACATTTATGAACAGGAAAGTGAAAGTATGTCATAAAACCCTGTTGATATGTATCTTTGCGCAATTTTCAGTGGTTAAATTTGGGACCTATTCTAGTGGGTATACGGCGTATACATACGTATCACGTAGACTACCCCCCCCCCCCCCATCAGCACCCCAGGAGAAGAGTATCAGACTAATAATGCTGCCCTGGGGAGTTCAGGATACTCCAGGATACTCTGTTACTTCTATATTTTTAGGTGTCCTTGTGGACGTACAATAAAACATCACAGTTTGCTCAGCTCTGTTGTGTTTTGTTTGTTTGTTTGTTTGTTTGTTTTTGGGGGGGGGGGGGCACTTGAAGAGGATCTCACCCATTGTGTCATTTAAGCTAGAACCACCACTGGTTGCGATAAACCCTTTATTGTACTGCCCATGTACAGTCACTGCCTCTAAAGCATTGTAGTTATCGACAACATTAACCTCCTGAGACCCAGGAAATGTCAGAAAAGCACCAGCTTTTTATGTTTTTTTATTAAATCAGTGCCTATATTGGAAACATCATGATGCAACAGTTTTTTCAGATGCAGTTTTTAACATGTTTATGGAATGTCCTTTGTGGTGGACAGTTTTCTTTTCTTTTTCTGTATAAAGTTGTGAAACTCTTGTCCACAAATGTGGACAGAAAACCCATAGTTGGGTCTGAAGAGGTTAAAGTTCAGTGACAATCTTTGTACAAACTTCAGTCCATTCAAAACAGCGCTGCCAGAGTCCTCAAACGGACCCATAAACTGGAACACATGGCTCCCATCCTCCAGAACCTCCACTGGTTACCAGTCCCCTTCAGAATTACTTATAAGACCACCCTCATCACCTTCAAATGCCTCCGTGGAAAGGCCCTCGACTCCCTCCAGGACCTCCTCACCCCTCACACCTCCACCTGTAGTCTCCGGCCCCACAGCGCCAACCTCCTCCTCCTCCTCCCCCCCAGAGCTAAACTTCAGACCATGGGTGACCGGGCCTTCTCCTCTGTACCCCCCGTATTCGGACCTCCCTCCCTGACCACCTCAGAGCTCCTTCAAAAAGAGCTAAAAACATTCGTGTTTAGATCGGCTTTTTATGGCCCACCACGATGCTGTGTTTTATTCACTTAGTCTTTTATTCCTAATACAGTATTTTATTTTTTATTGGACTGTCTTCTGTCTGTAGCACTTTGAGATTCTGCTGAATGACAAGTGCTTTGTAAATGCAAATTATTATTATTATTATTATTATTATTATTATTATTATTATTATTATTATTATTATTATATACAAAGTCAACAAGTGCATACATAACGTCATCACAGTTTGGTCAAGGTCAAATCCATGTTTTGTCGGTCACAGACATTTACATGTATTTAAATGGTGGGTTAGAGCATTCAAATCCAGGTTAAATAATTTATATTTTAAGAAAATATGTTTGGGGTTGTTGTATCACAATCCATTTTAGTATTTATCATGTGGAACCAATAAAGTTAATTTCACTGCTTTGTTTTTGACAGTTTGGTTCAGACATTCACAGAGTCCAAAGAACGGATGAACGAACATTTTGTCGACCTGGGCCCAACACTCCAGCCTGCAGAGTCAGTTTACCACTGGGCTGTGAACAGGAAGACAAACACTAATTAACCGTGACTGGATTTGGATAGTTGGACTATTAGGAGAGTTTATGACTTGGTGCAGAGTTGGAGTGAAAAGCATCAGTACCTTTGATCATCCCAGAGGTTCCAGCTGTCTTTGTCCTGCTTTCATCTAAGGTGAGTGTTGGTAAAACTGGGTAGACTAATGCTGGAACACTGCAGGGGGTTTACACTCAAATCCCACTGTGACCATGTGAACAGCACAGATGCATGATTTATAGGGAAAAACATTAGGACTGCATAAACTGGTTTAAAACAGTATTCTGATGATTATTATGGGCAGTATTATAAATAAAGGTGTACAAACTGTATGGTTGGAAATCAGTCAAAATGTACAGATGACCTCTAGAAATGTCATGTACTTCTGCTCACTGTCACTAAATCCAAACTTTCATTGAGGTTGTGTTTATTTTTTCCATTTCTGCACAGATCACCCTAAATCCTACTAAATATGGACTTTAAAGTATTTTGTGATAATATTGTGATTATGACTGTGGTTGGATTAATTGTGGATCTGCAGCTAACCTTTTTAGTCACATGATGAAAGACCAAAGTTTTTTCTCAGTTGTAGAAGTGGTCAAAGTACTGCATTATTAGAAAATATTGTACTTGACCATTTTGCTGTGTAACTATGAGAACACATATATCTATTATTTTTGCATTTTATTGCATTTGTTGCTGTTATTATAATATTCTATTCACTTCCACTCTGCTCCTCTGCATTATCACAGTGGATAAGACATCAGGGTGTTTGTCTACACACTAGTCTTATTTCTTTTCTATTAAAACTGTTCATGTGTCTGCAGCTCATACAAACTCTCCTGTCATGAAGCTTTTGGAGGAAATGTGCTTCTTCGTCCACCTGCTGCTCCTCCTCTGTCCTGTGTATGAGGGACTGAACCTGCGACATTTCAAATACATACAATACAACAGAAGATACTCTGACCCGAAAACCTGGAAGGAGGCACAGGCGGTCTGTAGGGAATACCACGTCGACTTGGCCACTATCAGAAATCCAGCTGATAATGTTTATACTTCGTATTACGGTGGCTGGATTGGTTTGTACCGTGATGGTCCAAACTCTGCGTGGAAATGGTCCAGAGGAGACGAGACCGCCGACTTCACCGACTGGTCAGGTGTTGAACCTGTTCTATTTTTAGATCTTTCATTTTGTTTCCCATCTTGGAAGTGTAACCCCCAATGTTGGGAGTACTGCATTACAAAAGTGATGCATTACAGTAATGGATTACTTTTTTGCTGTAATGCAGTAGTGTAAGGCATTATTAATTAGTTCACAGTAATATTGTACTTGGTACATGTTCAATAGTTCCTGCATTACAATGCACTTTTCGCCCAGAATGTAATTGCTCAAATGAAAAGAAAAACAAAACACAACAAACTAGAAGCACTCGGAGAGCGCAGACCTCCACCAAGGCTGATCAGTGCCCCCCCACCCCAGATCACCACCAAAATGTAATCACTTGTGCCTTGTGCCAGTATCAACATTTCCGGAAATTTCCATCCAAATCCGTCCATAACTTTTTCAGTTATCTTGCACACAGACAGACAGACAGACAGACCAACGCCGACAAAAACAGAACCTCCTTGGCGGAGGTAAAAACAGCTGGACCGCGAGACCTTAAAGGCGGGGTAGGAGATGTTTTCCTGGCGTAGTTTTTACTATATTGCTTAAAATCCCTTTCATATGGAGCCCAGGAAAGGACATGAATAAAATAAGAACTACTGCATTATAATGCACATGTTTTGTGTTATAACACAGTCATATTTGCTTTCTCTTCCTTGAGGTCCATACATAATATGCTGAGGTCCAGTTCAGGTCCGACATGCCCCCGTCCTGTGTAGTATGACTGTAACTCTTTCATTATTTGTCTGATCGGAAAAATTCCAATAGTTTCTGTGTGAAATTCATATTTGCCCAGCTTCAGGGTTGAGTGCAGCTTCATGGAAACAGGTGGATGTACGCCAAGTGTGAGTGGTCTATGAGAAAGGAGGATGTGCACATTGGATTAAAACCATTTATACTCCTGAGCCTAACATGGTCCACCTGGACTTGTGTTCTGATTTTGACCATAAAAAGGTCAGAAAATATGCTTTGAGTCCTTTTGCCCATTTTTGCAGAACACTTTGAACATTCAGTATAGCAGTCATTTAGAATTCACTGTTTGTTTAATACTGTAGTAACAGTTTAAAGGTGTGGGAGACTTTAGTGACCAATTTTTCATCATATCTGTCAAACCTCAGTCATATCCTCAGTGTCATGAATCTGTCAGTCTGTCATTACTCACCTGAATCTATTGCATTACAGTGAACGGTTTCTTAAGTTATATTAGCTATATTAGATATATTAGTTATACAAGTTTATTAGTTATATTAGTGTATTAGTTATATTAGTTTATAAGTTTACTAGTTATATTAGCTATATTAGATATATTAGTTATACAAGTTTATTAGTTATATTAGTGTATTAGTTATATTAGTTTATTAGTTATATTAGTTATATTAGTTTATAAGTTATATTAGCTCTATTAGTTATATTAATTATATTAGCTATATTAGCTCTATTAGTTGATTAGTTATATTAGTTTATTACTTATATTAGCTAAATTAGTTATATTAGCTCTATTAGTTATATTAGTTTATTGGCTATATTAGTTATATTAGCTAGATTAGTTTATTAGTTATATTAGCTCTATTAGTTATATTAGTTATATTAGTTATATTAGCTCTATTAGTTATATTAGTTATATTAGTCCCCTTACCACATCTTTTTCTACTGGACATTTAGTCCCATACCAGCTCCACAAAATAACTCTAAAAAAATATCCAAATTAAACTCTGTCCACGCCTCCACAAAATGCACAAATATGACACAAATCAAAAATGCAAATTATAATAATTCACAAAAAATAGGTTCAAAGTTTTGCAAATGCTCTTTTATCTATGAAAAGGACTATCTACGAAGCACAATTGTATGTCCGTATTCAAATGCTGTGAGGTATTCTGGGTGATTTTAGCCTCTCATGCTATCGTACAATGACACCACGAGTACAATGCCACTAGTCTATGAAAAGGAAATTTTTCAAACCAACACAGGGATTTGAAATGACAAACACGAAGAGCAACATAAATCTGCCTCTGGTCTGTTTATTCCAGATGTGTGTAATGTGCCATATACTTCCATTGTGTAGCCGATCTACACATTTATTAAAACCCATAATTTTTTTTGTCCTTCATACTTCTCTGGTCATGTCCAGATGAGTTCAAGACTCCTAGTCAAATACTATCAAATTTTTCATTTTTATTTTTTACAATTTTTTTTTTTTTTTTTAAATTTATCTGTATATCTGAAATGTGCATCCAGTAAAATGCCACAATTTCTTCTGCTTCTTTCAGGAACACCAAAAAACAATGGACACTGCGCTCATAAATGCCCCAACCAAACAGGATGGAGTAGTGCGAACTGCCAGACTTCACGTTCATACATATGTTATGATGAACCTCTGATTCTTGTGAAGGAGAATAAGACGTGGGAGGATGCACTAGTGCACTGCAGGTCTCTGAAGGTCAAGAACTCGAATGTGTACAGCAGCCACTGCTATGACCTGGCCACCCTGCTCACTCCAGATGACCACGACTACGCCAGAGAGATGATCCAAGAGGCCACCACTGACATGGTAGGTCCATGTTCTACAGTGGACACTAATGCCGCATTTCTACTACGTTGTACCGACTCGAATCGACTCGACTCAACCTTTTCGCATTGCATTTTTTGCATTGTAGCACAAGGGTGGTGGTGGTGTACAGCAGCACTTTTTACTCATAGACAAAAAATCGACAACGCCACCCGGGGAGAAGGCCCCAGGACCTGTATCAGTTTAACACTTGTACACTGAAAGGCCGCGTAGGTTTGGACAGATAATGCAGAGGATGTGATTAATTACAAACAATTAACGATATTTTATCACAACACATTAAAAGATAGGCCTATTCATTTTGTCAGACTCGAAATGATTGAACGGTGATATGTCTATCAAACTCAACTGCCATTCACCCCTCCCCCCATCCCCCCTCTGCACGTACCTGTCTTTGGGCTGGAAACACTTGTACTGGAAGCGCAGCCAGAACCTGGTTCTATTAGTTCTATTAGGATGGAAAGTTCACCGGCAAACTGTTTTGTCACTAACATAAATCACCAAGAAATGTAACATTAGTCCCATAAGTCTGAACTGGGGCTGTTCTGGAAGAGTGGGGGGGTTAGAGGTAACTGAAGGAGGTATGCATGGATACGCAAGACGGAGGCTCAGCCGGGGCCGTTGTCGGCGAGGGAGCCTCAGCCCGTGGAGGACACAGAGCTGTGGCCGGGGCCGGACCGGACCGGACCGTATACGGCGTCAGAGTAAAGCCGGGGATGGAGCAGAGCCTCACGGTGAATTGTTGGTGTGCAGCGCTCGTGAACCGTCTGGAACAAGCATTGCACGTGTCACTACTCTGGAGGCGTGGCTTCGGAGGGACGTCTGAAGAAAGGGGTTTGGACTTTTGAACTGAGTATTTTCAAAATGTAGCTGCTGGAACCGTTTTTCCAAGATCTGAGACCCCACCTTTAAGCAAAGCAACAAACGACAAACAAAAAAGCAAAGCACATAAAATCACAGCAAACATGCACAGCAGACATTAAGCACAGCAAAACACAATAAAACAAGCAAATAAACAAACATGCACAGCAGACATTAAGCACAGCAAAACACAATAAAACAAGCAAATAAACAAACATGCACAGCAGACATTAAGCACAGCAAAACACAATAAAACAAGCAAATAAACAAACATGCACAGCAAGCAACAGCAAAATCATCCAAAGCAAATTAAGCATCACAATCCCACACTCATGCAAACTTCACTCACCCAATTGTAGAAGAAACCAAACTAGAAGAAACCAAAAAGAATTAATTATTCTCAGAGGTCCGCTTTAACGCACACACACACCGGTTAGAGCGCTGCGGCGTGTGCACACCAGACGCACAGTTGAAGGGACGGGGGCCCAAAAGCTGACGCTCGGCGTAGGAACCCCATTGAAACACAGGCGGACAAAACAACGGCACCTTTGAGGAAGGCGGAGGCAGCGGGCACCAAACAGGCCAAGTGCCGTAGGTCCTGGATCTACATGAAGACGGAGGTTTTAGTGATCGGTTACACCAGGAAACTATGCTGGTTCAGGTGTGAGCGTCTTACCTGTCGGCGAAAGCACATTCACATGTGGGCAGCAGGAGGGGGAGCGCCGCAGGGAAACCAGAGCCTGGTCCCGGCAACAGCCCAGGACCCAGCACATAACCTGGGGTGAGCGCTGGCATGAAGCCCGAATCAACACAGACAATGAGCAGACCTACCGGAGAAAGAGCCCCGGCGACACAAAGCCGGCCACGCCCACACCGGCCGGAGAGCGAGGAGGAGGGGGTGCGTGACAGCCACCAGGTAGACCCCCAAACAGCTCTGGCTGGGTAAGCAGAAGAGGGAGCAACCCAGCCACCATGTCCATGTGGGCCCCAGAAGGGTTACAGTTGGGCTGCATATAAGGGTCCCATGTGGGTTTGTCCACAGTTTCCATGGTGACCCCACATGTGTTCACCCAGATCAGAATCAGAATCTCTTTATTGTCAGTGTACCAAGTACAACAAAACTGTGGCAAAGCTCTCAGGTTCAGCGCAAGAATTTACAGACAACAAATATCAGTAAAAGGCAGTTATTTACATTAAAAATAAAAAGTACTGCAAACTAAGATATTTGTAAAACACCGAATGTAAGTAATGCAAATAACATGAGAAGAAGTGCAAATGACATGAAAGAAATATCGTGGGATAAATAATGTGAAGAATAAATAATATGATATATTCAGATCTCTGATTCTGATCTGGGCAAACATATGGGGTCACCATGGAAACTGTGGACAAACCCAAATGGGACCCTTATATGCAGCCCACATGGGACCCTTCTGGGGCCCACATGGGACCCTTCTGGGGCCCACATGGACATGCTGGCTGGGAATCAAGCCCCAACAGTATGCAGGTCTGTAGCACGCTGCTTCCACCAAACCCACCTGAGACAGTGATCGTATGTGGACTACCCACTGTGCCTATTAGGCTCTGCCAGTGCCACCCACTAATCACCTATCAGGTGCGCACTGACATGCCTCACATTACATAAAAGAACCTGGAATCTGGTACCCGGTACTAGTTTTTAGGTTCCTACTCCGCCGATGTTCCAAAACTAGGGAAGAGATACTAAAAGGTGACATGTAACCACTGCAGACCACAGATAGGTCAGAGTTGTCTCCGCATCATTGTCCTCATCGTCAATGTGCGATCCACTATTTAAAAAAAAAAAAAAAAACAGATTCAGGAGTGTACAGTAAATATAGCAGAAGGCTAATCCACATGATGACAGCCCACAAAACTACACTGTGGTTGGTGGAGGAGCTTCAGACATTTCTGTCCTTGGTGGCCGACGAAAAAATTCAGTGTGAGCTTAACGGGGCAGCACACAAGTACGTTTATCAGCAAGTTACGCACTGTGTCACTATGACGTCCAGGTACTCTAACATCAATAGTATTCTGTGATGGAAATGGTCTCCAGGAACAGGACCTGGTACCTGAGTCGAGTCGAGTCGGGTCGAGTCGAGCTGTGCCGGTTCCACGTCGAGGAAACACGGCATAACTGTGTTTGAGTGGCTCATCCTCTGTGTTCTCTGCTGAATGTTCCTCAGGTGTGGACCGGTCTGCGATTCCTGGCTGGTCGGTGGATGTGGGTGGGTGGAGAACAACTACAGCACACGATTGAACACTGTGAAGGTGACCAGACCTGTGGCGGACTGAGCAAGAATAACGCAGATCCCTACAAACGAAGAATGTGTGAAAAGAAATTCAACTTCCTCTGCTCCTGGAGGTGTTAAATTCAAGACAATTTCATGTGAAGATCCTTTTCTGAGAGAAAATTAGTGTCAAATCCAGAAGATCCTGATCAGCATGTAGATATTATGTGTCAGTCATCTCCCCATCAGGGTTGTAGTGTAGAAATTTACTTGATATAATTTATATTTACTGAGTTATTGCATCAATCCACTTCCTATCTCTTATAATGGGGACATTTTTCAAAGTCGCACCAAATCCAGAATCAGATCGGGATCCAAATAATTTCAATACCTTGTGTTGACGTCATCATAAAGAAGCTGTATACCAAGATTGAAGTCAATCAGAACTGTACTTTTGGAGAAGAAGACGATTGAAAGTTTTGTAACAGACGACAATGACGGCGACAGACCCCACATGACGACAACAGCTTACGGCCTGTCGGCCGGTAAGCTAAAAACCCTGACGGCTTAAATATCTAAAAAAAAAAAAAAAAAAGCAGCATAAAAAAAAAAGAGTGTTTCTAGAAGTATAAAGGACACATAAACCATCATCGTATACTCTGGGCTACATTCAGCATTCCACACAGTTCATGTCCAGCAGTATTCAGTGAAATTAGGCCTGCACGATTTTGGCCAAAAATAAAATCCCGATTTTTTGCTTTAAAAACTTGATTTTCGATTTCAATATTTGGGTAAAACTACAAAAGACAACAGAAGCTATTTCAATCATTTTGTTTTTATTTTAGAAAATAGTAAACTAATGTTCCTACTTGGAATGAAGTGCAATTGCAAGAAATCCCTCCTGGGTTTGGTAAAGTGACACAACTGAAAATCCTCTTGACCAAACAAATAAGAATCCTTTCATATTAATAAAGTGAGAACCTTTCACCAAACCTCACTTGAAAAGAAACAGGTTCTTTGTTAAAGATGAAGTGTCCTTATGTGGGAATGAAGTCAAAACTTCATACAAACAAAAAGGAATCCCCCTTGGGATAAAGTGACAAGCATAACGGTCTTTCACCCAACTTCACTTTAAAAAAATAAAAGTTTTTTTTTTTTATCATTTTGAACAAACAATGTACAAAATCAGAAACACTGACATTTTGTAAAATGGAGCTTTAAAACAATGTATCCTGGAGCCAAAAGCACAAACACAAAGTATGTTATTTGTATGTCTATTGAGAAACACTTGCACAAACAAAATGACATGTTATTTGCATAATTAAATGACAGCATCATGTGAGACTCCTGTGATCTCTCATAAAACCAGAGATAGAGGTAATGCCAGTCTGTTGTTTCTACAAGTTACACTGTTGCAGTCAGATTATTTCAGTCACTCATTACATTTGTTGAAGTCACATTTCCAAGTTTTTTACCAGGAACACGAGTCTGTCTACAACATCTGGTTTGAGCGATGCCCTGTGGCATGTTCCTGTGTTCCCTCCAACACTAAACAGCCTGTCGGACGGGGCACTTGTTGCAGGGATTTAGAGGTATTTCTTGGCTAGCATGCTGAGTCTTGGAAAGTTTTCTTCATGTTTCTTCCACCACTGAAGAGGATCAGTCTCTTCACTTATCTCAGGGCTCAGTAGGTAGCTTTCTAACTTCTAACTCTATCTGCCTGGGACAGGGAGGAACAGGAAACATTCTTCTTTTGGTAGAAGCTTGCCAAGCTCCTCCTTTTCTTCGGTGCAGGGCCATGCTGAGCTTCTTCTTCCTGGCACATCTGCACAGCTGCTCCTGGCTCTGGACTGGTTTTGTCGGTGTGGAGGTTCAGCAGCTCAGTGACAGCTCTCTTCTTAATGTGTTCCACCATCTCAGGATGAATGTACGCCGTGCAGAACCTGGGATCCAAAAGTGAGGCCATGTCCAAGAGTCAGAGTCAGTGTAACTGTCACTCATATAACTCATATAACTTTTCTTTGATAGTTTTTGTGAGCTCTGTGTCGTGGTCTTGGGGCTTGAGGAGACTGCTTCTGAATCTGCTGAGAGTTGGTTTGATGAAAGAGACAGTCACATAACTCTCCCCAGACAGTGCGTCGGTGAAATCTTGCAGTGGTTTAATGGCTTTATTCACAGATTCCAAAACCTCCAGGTCTTGCCAGGTGGGCACGAGGCGCCTGTATTTCTTGTCTGACCCCAGGACCCATGCTATGGCTTTCTCTTGTTCCAGAATACGCTCTATCATCGCTTGTCTGGACCCCCACCTGGTTGGGGACTCTGATGAGCTGATGGACGGGCAGACCCAGCTCTGTCTGGACTGCAGCCAGCGCTCTTCTTCTTTTCAACTACATGAAAAAGAACTGACGACCTTCTTACAGATCCCCATGGCACAGTCAGTCCACGGGTCCTTCACACCATTCTTCGTATAAAAAGAAATATAGAAGAAACAAACACTGACACTGCATCACCACGTACTTAAAATATAAAATAAATACAGAAGAAATATAAAATAAAATGTGGTAAAAAGATTGATCTAGTAAAAAACAGAATTTCACAAATAAATTCAGTATTTTTTAGACAATTTAAAAACCACGAATAATTCAATGTTGTCTTTAAATAATTATATCTATATCTATATCTATCTATCTATCTATCTATCTATCTATCTATATATATATATATATATATATATATATACATATATATAATTCGTATACAATATTTGTATGTATTTGTATATGTATGTTCTTATAATCAGATTTTACTGGTTCATCATACTGGTGTGTATGTGGAACCTGAACTAAAATGAGTTTGACATCCTTGACTGAGTAATTTTTGCATTTCACAAATTCATTCACTTACTGTGAGAAGGAGTAACTTGTTTTCTAAACGCTACACTTCAGATGGATGTAATCCTGCTTTTGTCATGTTTGACACTTACCAATGGCGTTGTGAAGTTTGTGCCCAAAGCGCTGTAGGTTGGACCACTCATTCAGTCTCACAGCCTGTATCATGTTGGTGCCGCTATCTGTGGTCATGCAAACGAGATGGTCCTCACTCAGACGCCAGGACTGAAGTGCATCTCTCAACCCCTGGGCGATCTCTTCACCTTATGGTCAGCAGTGAAGAAGGAGGTCTGTAGGCAGACGTGTTCCAGGCTCCAGTCATCACTAATAAAATGCGCCGTCAAACTCAGGTATGGTTGCATCGTCCGACTTGACCATAGGTCTGTCATCGCAGAGAAGAATGGCACATCCTCTAACTGCACTGACAATTTCATACGTGTGGTGTTGTAGAGCTGAGCCAAGATGACGTCCCCAAAGTATTTGCGGCTCAGTAGCTCATAGCTTGAGTCGATTACGTTCAACATGAGTTTGAACCCAGCCTTTCCTACTGTGCATATAGGGACCATGTCTTTAGTGAGAGGAAATGCCATCGCATCTGCTGTCTTTTTCCACCTGGCCTCTGTCTTGCTATACGGGACACCACGTGTAAAAGAAGCTGCTACTGTTACCTGCTTATGGGCTGGCGTTGGTGTTTTAGCCAGCATGTCAATTTCTTGTGTAGCGGTAGCCCACAATGCAACACATTGCTCCCACTCTGGCGTGTGATTATTTTTGAGGTGTTGAAATAAGTGGGTTGTGCTGCTGCTGTCTTCGACAGATACCGGCTTCAGGCAGAGTTTGTATAGTTTGAATAGTTTGGTCTTCATCCAAAACAACAAACCCGTACCGACTTGCTCTTCATTGTTGTAGGTAGGAAGCTGTCACTCTCCTTAGCAAACATCATGTTTGTACTGGCGTGAGGAGACCGGTCTCACAGGTAGGAGGAGGAGCCTACGGTAGCCCGGAGGCACATGGCCCAGAAATGCGAGAGAGATTAAATCAATTTTACGATTTCACTTTTTTAAAAATTGCCTTAATTAAAAAATCTGATTTAGATTTAAAATCGATTAATCGTGCAGCCCTAAGTGCAATTACAGCCCTGGGATAAAAACTGTTTTTAGATGGTTTGTGCTGGCCTTTAGTGTCCGGAAACGTATGCCAGAGGGTCAAAGTTCAAAAAGTGGAAAGCCGGGGGGGTTGCATCTCTGATAATATTCCGCGTCCTCCTGACACAGTGGGAACTGCAGAGATCCTCCAGAGAAGGAAGGGGGCCGCCGGTGGTCTTCTGGGCCATGGGCCATTCTAGACAGGTTCTGTATATACTACAGATTTTAAGACTGTGTCATGAATATGAATATGTTTGGGGATGTTGTATCACAATCCCATATTTAGCGTGTGGAACCAATAAAGTTACTTTAACAGCCTTTTTTTCTCCTGTGAACTGTGTGGTTCTGTCCAAATCCAGTCAATCCATCAGGTTCAGGTAGACTACACCTGGTACTGGATGGATTGGTCCACATCTAGATCTGGACAGGATGCAGTTAGTCTTTTGTCTTTAATTCTCAGTGGTTACATTTCACTGTGTTTTACATCTTCATCATCATACTCTTCCTCCACTCTGTCGATGTCCTATTGGTTTATAAACTCTGGCGTCTCTCTGTGGTGATGGATGTTACAATTTTATATAATATTTAAACATAAAATTAAATTACATAAAGAGATGAGGGTAGAGTAGAGGCTGTTAAAATGAATCTACTCCCCAGACTCTTGTTCTTATTTCAGTCTCTTCCGGTTGGGATCCCAACATCAGCCCTCAGTATGCTGGACAAGCTTATATCTAGATTCATATGGCAAAATAAGAGACCGAGTGTGACTTAAAACACTCACTCTTGGGAAGAACAGAGGTGGACTCAGCCTCCCCAATACAAAATATTATTTATGGACCACACAACTAACAGCAGCGGTAGCCTGGATTAACAATGACATGGAGTCGGGATGGGTAAACATAGAACAGAATTCATTACCAGCTATACCTCTGTCCGCTCTAGTGTTTTTCAGCAAACAGTCCCAGAAGAAATTGGAAATAAAAAATGTATGGGTGAAACCTACCTTAAAAATATGGTCGACAATCCAAAACCAAATTAGAGGAACAGCTGCCCTTTCACGGGCCATGCAGATTGCTGGAAATCTGGATTCCCCCCCCTCAACAACAGATATCACATTTAAGAGATGGGTGGACAGAGACCTAAGAGTTATTGACCAGTTGTTTTATGATAATGTTTTACAGCCATTCTCATATCGCCAAGACAAATTCTTTCTACCCTGAAGTGACATGTTCTGATATTTTCAGATTAGGCATTACATCACAAGTCATAAAGATTGGAATACAATTAAAAATGTTCCAACAAATGTAGAAACATACTTCATCAATGTACAGGGTGGGGAAGCAAAATTTACACTGAACATTTAGTTGTTTTTTCTCAGCAGGCACTACGTCAATTGTTTTGAAACCAAACATATACTGATGTCATAATCATACCTAACACTATTATCCATACCTTTTCACAAACTTTGGCCCATATGAGTAATCAGGAAAGCAAACGTCAAAGAGTGTGTGATTTGCTGAATGCACTCGTCACACCAAAGGAGATTTCCAAAATAGTTGGAGTGTCCATAAAGACTGTTTATAATGGAAAGAAGAGAATGACTATGAGCAAAACTATTACCAGAAAGTCTGGAAGATACTATTAAAGAAGAATGGGAGAAGTTGTCACCCCAATATTTGAGGAACACTTGTGCAAGTTTCAGGAAGCGTGTGAAGGCAGTTATTGAGAAAGAAGGAGGACACATAGAATAAAAACATTTTCTATTATGGACATTTTCTTGTGGCAAATAAATTGTCATGACTTTCAATAAACTAATTGGTCATACACTGTCTTTCAATCCCTGCCTCAAAATATGGTACATTTTGCTTCCCCACCCTGTAATTAAACATCGGCTACCCAACAAAAAGCATGTTTCCCATTTATACAGAAACCTGTTACTGGATACACCAGACAATACTTTGTATATCAAAAATAAATGGGAGCTGGAGTTAAATATTATAATTGAGGATGGAGAGTGGGAAACAATGTGCATTGGATGTCATAAGGGTATTAACAGCAACATGTGGAAGGAGTTTGATTGGAAGATGAAGACAAGGTTCTTTAAGACACTATCGGCTGTTTGTAGATAACCCAGCTGCAAAATATTGTTGGAGAAACTGTGGAATGGTTGGCGACCACTCGCACATTTTTTGGGATTGCTCACTGATGCTTCCTTTTTGGAAGGCGGTAAAGACAGAGATAGATAAAATTTTGGGAACTGACTTACTATTCACCCCAAGTCAGCTTCTTTTTGATCTACCTCCTGAAGACATGTACACCAGAGACCAAAAGCACCTGCGACATACAGGGTGGGGAAGCAAAATTTACAATATTCTGAGGCAGGGATTGAAAGACAGTGTATGACCAATTAGTTTATTGAAAGTCATGAGAATTTATTTGCCACAAGAAAATGTCCATAATAGAAAATGTTTTTATTCTATGTGTCCTCCTTCTTTCTCAATAACTGCCTTCACACGCTTCCTGAAACTTGTGCAAGTGTTCCTCAAATATTCGGGTGACAACTTCTCCCATTCTTCTTTAATAGTATCTTCCAGACTTTCTGGTAATAGTTTTGCTCATAGTCATTCTCTTCTTTCCATTCTAAACAGTCTTTATGGACACTCCAACTATTTTTGAAATCTCCTTTGGTGTGACGAGTGCATTCAGCAAATCACACACTCTTTGACGTTTGCTTTCCTGATTACTCATATGGGCAAAAGTTTGTGAAAAGGTATGGATAATAGTGTTAGGTATGATTATGACATCAGTATATGTTTGGGTTCAAAACAACTGACGTAGTGCCTGCTGAGAAAAAACAACTAAATGTTCAGTGTAAATTTTGCTTCCCCACCCTGTATACTCTTGATGACTGCTAGGAAAATGGTGACAATAAAATGGAGGAATCCACAGCCACCTACAGTGACACCGTGGAAACTGAAGCTGAGGGATTTGTATGGAATGGAGGCTTTAACCGCTCAGTTACAATTAAGGTCTGATGTGTTTGTGAGGAGGTGGCTGCCTATAACAAGAGACCTCTCTGACTAAGGGGAACCCCACTCTATGTTGTAATGTGTTAACTTTCCATTTATTACGTTTTCAGTCATTATTAATATCCGGCTTTTTGGACCCAAAAGGCTTTTCCTTTTTTTTTGGTTTTGTCTTGTTTACTCAAACTGTCGTACACAGTCTGTGATGCTGTCAAGGAATGTTCAGTATTGTGTTTTTACATGTTTAATAAAAAAAATAAAGTAAAAAAAAAAACAAAAACAAATAAATAACATAATTCCATAAAAAT
The DNA here is from genome assembly GCF_902148855.1 of Sphaeramia orbicularis. NCBI lineage: Eukaryota > Metazoa > Chordata > Actinopteri > Kurtiformes > Apogonidae > Sphaeramia > Sphaeramia orbicularis. Next base: position 54,478,989 of record NC_043964.1, read on the forward strand.
TGGACACAGTCTGACCCAGCTTCTACGAAGCACCAGCGGACTTCCACTTCCTCCTCCTGGACATCCTCCTTTCACCATCCTGAGGTGTCCAGTACAGACTCAGGTACAGCTGGACGGCTTCACAACACCATCCTGCCTGAAGACCTGCCAGTGGTGTCCACTGTCCCCTGAACCTACCAGTCTGTGCTGCTCCACTGTGGTCTTCTGGTCATACATAGGACCACAACCACTCAGTGGAGGACTACAAGCAGATCTTCCACAAAGTGGCAGTTGATTTGCTGACATTTCCATGTATTTAAATGGGGGGGTGTTAGAGCATTCAAATGCAGGTTCTAGACGTCTGCTGTACATACTTTATATTTAAGAAAATATGTTTGGGGGTGTATCACAATCCATTTTATCATGTGGAACCAATAAAGTTAATTTCACAGCTTATTTTTGACAGTTTGGTCCAGACATTCACAGAGTCCAAAAACCAAATGAATGAACCTTTTGTCGACCTGGGCCCAACACTCCAACCTGTAGAGTCAGTTTACCACTGGGCTGTGAACAGGAAGACAACGCAAAGTACCGTGACTGGATTTGTATAGTTGGATTAATAGGAGTGTGTCTGTACTCTGCTGTCATTGGTCCATGGTATCTGTTGAATTGTTGACTTGGTGCAGAGTTGGAGTGAAAAGCATCAGTACCTTTGATCATCCCAGAGGTTCCAGCTGTCTTTGTCCTGCTTTCATCTAAGGTGAGTGTTGGTAAAACTGGGTAGACTAATGCTGGAACACTGCAGGGGGTTTACACTCAAATCCCACTGTGACCATGTGAACAGCACAGATGCACGATTTATACGGCAAAAAATTAGAACTGAATAAGATGGTTTAAAACAGTATTGTGATGATTATTATGGGCAGTATTATAATCAAAGATTTACAATCTGTATGGTTGGAAATCAGTCAAAATGTACAGATGACCTCTAGAAATGTCATGTACTTCTGCTCACTGTCACTAAATCCAAACTTTCATTGAGGTTGTGTTTATTTTTTCCATTTCTGCACAGATCACCCTAAATCCTACTAAATATGGACTTTGAAGTATTTTGCGATAATATTGTGATTATTACTGTAGTTGGATTAATTGTGGATCTGCAGCTAACCTTTTCAGAAAGACGAAAGTTTTTCTGTGTTGTAGAAGTGGTCAAAGTACTGCATTATTAGAAAATATTGTACTTGACCATTTTGTTGTGTAACTGGGACCACATATATTTAACATCTTACCTATTATTTTTTGCAATTTATTACATATATTATATTAAATTACAATATGCTCCTCTGCATTATCACAGTGTATAAGACAGAGTGTTTGTATAAATGCTCAGGGTGCGATTTGTCAAAAAAACACAGAGGGAATGTTTTGTTCATTTTTTTTAATCATGAAAAAAACAGCAGTCAACAGACCTTATTCTTTTTTCAGTTAATCGTCGGCCCTATTACAAGTCAAATAGTTGAACCCAATCTGTAATGCAAACTAAAAATATACGAAACATTTAATTTTCAGCGACAGCCACACCTGCGATGTGGGAGTGGTCTAATTGAGTTTCAGGACCATGGATAAGGGCTCATCACGTGACCATGGGAGAGGATTTATGGAGAACAGGAAACTCAGACTGGAAAACGGAACATAAAAGATAATGATTCAGATGCAGTTCAACATGTACACTGGCGCCTGCAGACGTATGTCCGTATTAGTGATGTGTAGATCTGCGGGGTAGCCGTGGAATGGGGTGGGCCAAAAAAATGTCAATTTCAGACTCAGAGAGAGAGACACTGATATGTACAGAGAGAGAGAGAGAGAGGTAAGGTATATAATGGAATTCTGTGTATGGGGATGAGACTGCTGACAGTTGGATTCAGGTGGAAGTTAAGGCTCCTACAGTCGTACGTACTGTGAGCGGCGCACACTCTGCATCTGCTTTGGGTCCACCTCGAGTACGCACGAACGTCCACGGAGTCAAGTATGTCAGACTCTGTGGGGTCTTTAGGGCCAGAAATGTAGGCTACAGGTGTAAGAAAGGTCAGTCCAACCTGCCTGTTATTACCTCCGCCAGGAAGTATTGTGATCACTTTGCTTTGTTTGTTTGTTTGTGTGTTTGTTTGTTAGCAACTTTACAGGAAAACTGTTCCACCCATCTTTACCAAACTGTACCCACAGATAGGCCTAGGCCCTGGGACCAACCCATTAAATTTTGAGCCAAGTAGGCCAAAGTTCAAGGTCACACCAAGGTCACAACATCTACAATTTTCCATCGGTCATCATCGAGCAATTTTCCAAAATTCATAAAAAAATTCCAAACGACTCCGATTATCCTCCAATTTGATCCACCCGTAGCTTAGAACAATATCTTGTACAGTTGGTGTTGGCTGCTGCCTTATCGGTACAGACAGCTGCCTGTCAGCCAGCTGAGCCCAAAAAAAAGAGAAAAAAATAAAAAAAAAGAACAATATCTTGTATCTGGCACAAAATTGTCCACATCCACTGTGGAATGTGGACTCTGTGGACATTTACATTTAACACTGAAAATCCCATTTACCACACATTTAAAATTAGAACTCAACAAATATTGATTGGAATTTAATATAATTTGACAGACACATGACTGGTGCCAAGCTTCAACTTTGTACGAAATATCGTTCCACTCCATTTCTCTTCCGTTACGCTCTGTTGACTTTTGCTATTTTTTTATGCACCATTTTGAAAAAATCATAAACAAGAAAAGCACTTGGAGAGCACAGACCTCTGCCAAGACAGATCTGCCCCCCCCCCCCCCCCCCCCCCATCACCACCAAAATGTAATCATTTCTTCCTTGTGCCAGTATCAACATTTCCTGAAAATTTCATGAAAATCCATCCATAGCTTTTTGAGTTATCTTGCTAACAAACAAACAAACAAACAAACAAACAAACAAACAAACAAACACGCATGCAAACACACACACATACAAAGCAAAGTGATCACAATACCTCCTGGCAGAGGTAAAAATGCAAATTGTGAAATATCATTATGAAATTTGTTTTGCACATCCATAGTTTAAAAAGAAATAATCGATCTACACATGCACATCGTTCGGGTTGTGTGGCAAACGTTTGCGTTCTCTCAACACTTGTTTTAGTTTGTTTTTAGAGCAGGTTTGCTAGTTTTTATTAGTTTTCATTTTTTTCTAAATGGTAAGTTTTAGTTTTGTCTTAGTATTAATTTTAGTTTTGTCGGATCTTTTCTCTTCTTCTCTGTCGTCGTATTCAAATAAATCCCAGACAGGACTCTGCTGCTTTCCCCCAACGTTAGTCTCCATGTTTCCAGGTAGAGTGGGGACCAGAAGACGACTGGAAACCACAAGTGACGGACCGTGAAGTGTTGTATAGTGCCGCTAGCTAAAAGTGCTAGAGCGAAATAAATCGCTTTTGTATCAGTCCGATGTTGACAAAGACAGAAATGAAGGGAATTTTATCCATAACTTTTATCCGTTTTAGTTAGTTTTGTAAGCACACAATACAGTTTCAGTTAGTCAGTCAGTTAGTTTTTTGTTTTAATTATAGTTTTTATTTATTTCAGTTAATGAAAATGTTTTTACAATTCTAGTTTTCATCATTTCGTTAGTTTTCATTAACGATAATAACTTTGCCCTGTATACTCTAGTTTTATTTCTTTTCTGTTAAAACTCTTCATGTGTCTACAGCTCATACAAACTGTCCTGTCATGAAGATTTTGGAGGAAATGTCCTTCTTCGTCCACCTGCTGCTCCTCCTCTGTCCTGTGGATGTGGGAGCGAACCTGCGACCTTTAAAATACGTACAATACACCAGCCCAATCCCTGGCACCAGAACCTGGAAGGGGGCACAGACGTTCTGCAGGAATCGCCACAGCGACTTGGTCACTATCAGAAATCAAACGGACAATGTTCTTATCCTCAGTCGCTTTGGTTGGATTGGTTTGTACCGTGATGGTCCGAAGTCTGCGTGGAAATGGTCCAGAAGAGACGAGACCGCCGCCTTCACCGACTGGTCAGGTGTTGTAACTGTTCTATTTTTAGGCCTTTCACTTTGTTTCCCATCTTGGAAGTGTAACCACCAGTGTTGGGAGTACTGCATTACAAAAGTCATGCATTATAGTAATGGATTGCTGTATCACAGTAGTGTAAGGGATTACTACTCAGTTCTCAGTCATATTTTACTGCGTACATGTTCAACAGCGCTTGTGTTACACTTCTCACCAATAATTTAATTGCACAAATGAAATAAGCAAAACAAAATGGCAGCAAGACCGTGAGACTTAAGGAATCCAAAATGTGTCTGTAGAGTTCTATTTCCTGTTGGTGCTCAGCCAATGGGTGAAGACGGCAGAAGACAATCCACTGTCCACATGGACGTACGCTCAGTACTAACCCTAACCCTGCTGTACAGAAGCTAGTTAGCATGTTAGCATGACCCCTGTGATCAGCAATGACAAGGTAAGCTAATGTTTCTAGGACTAGTTAGAATTCTGTATCGATTAAGGATTTATCTAGAATAGAATAGAATAGAATAGAACAGAATAGAATAGATCTTTATTGACATTGTACAACGAAATTAAAAAGTGTGATCCTTAAAGGTACATCCATCTGACATTAAAAAAAACACTGACACAAAATCACACTGGCATAATAAATAGATGAAGAAGTAAAAACACACAGAAATAATCACATTCTATTGCACTACCTGCGTCCTTGGCCCCGCCCCCTGTTTGAACATGGAAAATATTGACCATAATCCAAGCGTTCCAGCTGGGATTCAAACATCGTAGATCGTAGTGTTACTTACTGAACTATCCATCCACATGTAGTTCAGGGTGCAAATCTATTCATCCCAAGGCTCTACTATCTGTTGGATTGATGGGGGGGGGGTCTACTGTGCATGCACCATTTATGACAAAACTGTATGTAACTCAAAAGTAACACAGGAGTCATGTAACACATTGTAATTCAGAGACAGTAATATTCTAAGGTAAGGAATTACTGTGAAATAACAGTAAAAAGTAATCTGTAATAGATTACAGTTTGGACACTGGTAACCACAGGGTTCAGCAGCTGTCCCACTCAAATGAGTTTGGGTCGGACTTCAGATAAAAAAAAAATCCTGTAATTTCAGGTTAGGAGAGATGACTTGTAATGTACTTTATCTAAAAATGACATGGTCTATGTTTTATATTTTGTCGTACTGTGGGTGTGAATAGATTCAAATACAAAAAAAAAAAAAAAAAGAAAAAAGTACAGACTCAAATACAGTATTTCTACAGTCCAATACATTGTCAGAACTTAAGAACTCTTCATCCTAAACACTCTAACAATAATTTAATAAAACTGAAATGATATTTAAAATAGAAATACTACATGAGTTCCACTGGTCTACCCATAGCTGCCCGCATCAAATTCAAATCTTTAATCCTAGCCTACAAAATTCTCCGTGGGTCTGCTCCTGTCTACTTAGGTGCACTAATAAAAGCTTATGTCGCCCCACGACCACTCCGCTCGTCTGGGGAACGTAGTCTGGTGGTCCCCAGACCTTGTACAAGACAATCCAGGCTCTTTTCATGGGTCGTTCCACGTTGGTGGAACGCTCTACCAAGTGCTACAAGAACAGAGTCATCCCTGCCTATCTTCAAGAAGCTCCTGAAGACCCAGCTCTTCCGAGAGCACCTCCTGTCCTAGCACTTTCAAACATTCCATTTTAAATATTCTAATAAGGTTTTTCCCAGGACAACCACAGATTCTTTCACGATTATCTCTGGACCTGCTGCGGTGGTCCGGCCTCTTCCCTGCCCTCATCATCACCACTCACTTATCCTCAACCGCCTCCATGTGTCTCCCCCTACTCCCCCCTTCTCCCCCTCTCCCCCAGTCTCTATCGCTCTCTCTTTCCCCCTTCTCTACCCTCCCTCTTTAACCCCAACTGGTCCTGTCAGTCGTCCATCCTCCTCAGTCTGGGTCTGCTCCAGGTTTCTGCTGTTAAAGGGAAGTTTTTCCTTCCACTGTCACCAGTCACAAGTGTTTGCTCCTGGAGGATTCTGTTGGGTTTCTGTAAATTGACTTAGAGTCTGGTTTTGACCAACTCTATATATAAAATGTCAAGAGATAACTTTTTTTTGTGATCTGGCGCTATATAAATAAAATTTTGATTGATTGAGTGATTTAATTGGTTTTCCCCTGTAAGTCGCTTTGGAAAAAAGCGTCTGCCAAATGCGTAAACATAAACATAAACATATGATGTCATTAACATTAATGTAATACGGATAAAACCTTGTTATTCATAATAGTAACCGTCATCACGTGCATCTGTTTGGGGATTCCACCAACACAGATACAGTTTGCTACAGTAATAATACCTTTCATTTGTATAGCGCTTTTCATATAACTCAAAGACACTTTACATGCAGCAGATAAAAAAAAAACAGACATATTAAAAACAGATGAAAAGCAGGTGCAAAAGGCAGGTATCTGAATATAAAACAGTTAAACGTTAAACATTAAGATTAAACATTAAAATCAATATTAAATAAATGAGTTTTTATAATGTCACAAACGCATATGTATTTTTTTTATGCACATACACATGGCCAAGCATGTCTCAGCATTTGCGTACTCTGTCATTCTACCTATTACTTAAATCTGTTTTATTTGTTTTTAGTTTTTTTTTTTTTTTTTAAACAACAGTCACTGAGTTTATTATTATTCTTATATTACTTGTTCATACGACTCCTTCGATACTCCTTTAACTCTCATGAACCCTAACTTTATGCATATCCTTCCAGATCTGTTTAAGGGCCTTTTGCAGCCTCACCCTGATGGTGACACTCCTCCACCATCAGATCCTTCTACCTGCGGCTGTAGTCCAGGCTCGTCTGCAGACATTGACATTGGTTTCAAATGCAGATGAAACCAAACTCATGGTATTTTCACATAAATATGAAATACTGTTCAGTCAACAGGAACCACCTGAGGCCATCTGATGGAGTTAGTCTCCAGGATACGGACCTTGGCTTTCTGCTCGATCAGGAGCTTTATTTCCAAACTCATACCAGTCGCTTTTCCATCGGACATCTGCGCAAAACTTCACCCATATTTACTAAACGTCAAAAAAAGAAGTGCGTAATGTCAGTTTTTCCACTAAATCACAAATGCGATGATTTCTTTATTATCGCGAGATGACACAAGAAGTCGTTCCATAAACATGGCGACAAATGTAAATTTTGTGTTGATTAACAGATATATTCATTATGTCATACCCGCAGCCAGACGTTAGTCTGGTTTTGTCTGTCTTTTATGTTTTGTTTGTCATTTCCTGTTTTATTTTGTTAAGTTTCCCCTCATGTGTCTTGTCTGTCGTCTTTACTTCCTGTTCCCTGTTCTCCCTGACCTCTTACCTGATTACCTGTCTCCGCCCTGATTTGCTCCACCTGTGTCTAGTTGTCTTCCCTCCCTTTTGTGTATTTAAACCCTGTCTCTTCCCTCAGTCAGACGCCAGTTTGTAACTCTTGTAGTTCTTACCAGCGTCTTGACCTCGTTTGTTCGTTTTGTCTGCCTGTTGTGACCCTTTTTGGATTCCTCGGTTTTTTGCCTTCTGCCTGCTCCCTGTCGGTTTTGTCTGCCTCATCTGGTTTCCTGGTTTCGATCTTCTCGCCCTGACTTTTTGGTACGTGAGTATTTGTCTAGCCCTTATGTCCTGTTGCCTGAGTGATAGCCTGCCTGTGCATGACCTGTTTCCGTCCCTGACCTCCCTTTGCTTTTCCCCAGTCGGGAAAAATACCCCTAACGCCGCTCGGGGAGACGGGCTGCCGCCCTCAAACCGGAGGACGAATCAGAGGAGGATTTCTCCTACCATTATCCTCAAGATTCTGTCACTATTATTACTCTTACACTTTTGTGTAACTAATAAACCTTTTGAACCTTATTTTTGTGTCCGAGTTCCTGCATTTGGATTCAGTGTTTGTACTAACGCCATCACACATTATTATTATATATTACCTCTCTATCTCATTCTAAATTATAAAATGATTGGGTTTCCTGGTGTGTCCACACATAGACACGTTTCTTTTAAAACTCTTCTTCTTCACTTGTTGTAACGTTCATCAATGCCTTTTGTTTTTTTTTGTTCATGTGACTCTAGTTGTGGAAAAAGGTCTATCCGTTGTAGTTTTGTGTGATATATCATTTGCGTTACGCCTGAAAAACCACCTCTTGCCGGCGCAAAAACTTTTCATCGAAAAACAAGAGTTTTGGTGAAATTGTCGTTTTTCCATTAGGTACATTTTTATGTGCAAGTTATATTCACGCAGTTTGAGGGTCAATGGAAAAGAGACTAATGAAAAGTTTTTGCACTGGCAAGGGGTGTTTTTTTTCGGGTGTAGCGCAATTGGTGTATCACACAAAACTGCAATGGAAAGACCTTTACTGTCAACTCGGTCTGCAACTTAAGGATGAAGCTAAGAGTTCCTTCCTTCATATCTCTGTCCGTTTGTTGAAAGAAGCAAGAAAAACAAAGATAAAAGCAAAACATATTCAAAAAGGAGCAGGATAAAGTGCAACCTGTAAACTCCTGCCCCCTTACCACATCTTTTTCTACTGGACACAAAGTCCCATGCCAGCTCCACAAAATCACAAAAAAAATATTATATAAATATCAAAAATAAACTCTGTCCATGTCTCCACAAAATGCAAAAATATGAAACAAATCAAAAATGCAAACGGTAATGATCCACAAAAGATCGGTTGAAAGTTTTGCAAATGCAAATTTCTGTGTTTTATCCTACTATATAATGCACGTTGTCCATCCGATCGATGTTGCAGCACAGGAGGGCGTTGGTACAGATTTTCCTCAGCCTTCACAGGCCCCATCCCCGCCAAACTCACCAAATGAATACAAACATGACCTGACTACCTAAGAGGCACAATTTTAAGTAAGTAAGTAAATTTTATTTATAGAGCACTTTTCACAGACAGAGTCACAAAGTGCTTTATCAATTCAAATCAGAATCAAATTAAGTTTACAGAGACCCAACAGAATCCTTCAGGAGCAAACACTTGTGATTGGTGACAGTGGCGAGGAAAAACTTCCCTTTAACAGAAAAAACCTGGAGCAGACCCAGACTCCTGAAGGATGGACGTCTGCCTTGACCAGTTGGGGTTAAAGAGAGAGAGTGAAGGAGGAGAAAAGAGAGAGCAATAGAGATATAGAGAGACTGGGGGGGGGGGGGGGGGTGACACATGGAGTACGTTATGATGAATACATAGAGTGTAGTCAGTCTGTGGTGGTCCTGGGTCAGGTGGGAGACTAAAAAGCATTTTTGAACAGGAGGGTTTGGAGGTGTTTCTTAAAGCTCTGTACAGAGTCCATGGACCGTAGGTGTAGAGGCAGGTCATTCCATAGATGTGGTCCACAGCTTTAACAGACCTGTCACCGTGTGTGCTAAAACAGGTGTGTGGAACCATCAGCAGGTGTGTGGAACCATCAGCAGGTGCTGTCCTGAAGACCTCAAGCTACGAGTCGAGCTGTAGGGCTGGATCAGGGAAGCAACGTATGCAGGGGCCTGGCCATGAAGAGCCCGGAAAGTTAGCACCAGAATTTTGAAATGAGTTTTTTGAAATTTTATGTCCATATTCAAATGTTGTGAGGTATTCTGGGCGATTTTAGCCTCTCATGCTATCATACAATGGCACCACTGGTACAATGCCACTAGTCTATGAAAAGGAAATTTTTCAAACCAACACAGGGATTTGAAATGACAAACACGAAGAGCAACATAAATCTGCCTCTGGTCTGTTTATTCCAGATGTGTGTAATGTGGCATATACTTCCATTATGTAGCCGATCTACACATTTATGAATACCCATAATTCATGTTCTTTTTTTTTAGTTTGTCCTTCATATTTCTCTGGTCATGTCCAGATGAGTTCAGGAGTCCTGGTCAAATAAACTCAGAAAAATGTTATGTTTTAGTAATGACAAATTATTTTTTTTTAAATTTATCTGTGTATATACAGATAAGTCAAATAAATGGATGACACGGTGGTGCAGTGGTTAGCACTGGTGCCTCACAGCAAGAAGGTCCTGGGTTCAATTCCAACACCAGTGGATGGGGGTGGGACCTTTCTGTGTGGAGTTTGCATGTTCTCCCCATGTCTGCGTGGGTTCTCTCCGGGTACTCTGGCTCCTCCCACCATCCAAACACATGCTCTGATAGGTTAATTGGTTAGTCTAAATTGGCCATAGGTGTGAATGTGACAGTGTTTGTCTCTATATGTTCATCCCTGTGATGAACTGGAGAAATGTCCAGGGTGTACCCCGCCTTTACCCATAAGTAGCTGAGATAGGCTCCAAGCGACCCCTGTGACCCTAGTGAGGATAAAGTGGGTTCAGAAAATGAATGAATGAATGAAGTTTAAAAAATCTTAATTTATTTTAAATTATTATTTAATTATTTCAGATATATTGGACATGTGCATCCAGTAAAATGCCACAATTTCTTCTGCTTCTTTCAGAAAATCCAAATGACAATCAATACTGCGCTCTTAAAGTCTCCTCCCACTTTGGATGGTGGACGAAGGATTGCAACTCTCAGCATTCATTCATATGTTATGATGAAACTCTGATTCTTGTGAAGGAGAATAAGACGTGGGAGGATGCATTAGTGCACTGCAGGTCTCTGAAGGTCAAGAACCCGAATGCCTACAACAGCCACCGCTACGACCTGGCCACCCTGCTCACTCCAGATGACCACGACTACGCCAAAGAGATGATCCAAGAGGCCACCACTGACATGGTAGGTCCATGTTCTACAGTGGACACTAAGGGTGCTTTCACACAGCAGACTCGAGTCTGTACCGTACTTGGATATGTTCACAGCTTTGCCATAGATGTTGCGTTCATGGGTGTTACAAGGCCAAAACAGTAGGTGGCGGTGTGGAAGGAATTCTGTCGCTATCCAATAAACACAAAAGTCAGAAGAAGACAAACCCTTACCTATCTGTTATCCTGTTTGAGGCAAAGTGAGGAAGAGCGACCTGTGTTGTCCCTGATGTACCACCCAGTGGTTTGGTTGCTAAGGCGAGCCTGTGCCGTGCAGATTCAAGGTGGTTACAGGAGACAACAGGAGCACTGTCGATGGTCTGGTGGTGATTAACCCACTTGTGTTGTTGGAGTGGTGATTAGATCAATTCCGATCTTGGGCACAGATCGCATTCACACGGCAACGTACTGTGCTGGAGTACGGGCAGTCCGGACCCAGGAGTACCTTCTCAACTGGACTCGGGCACGGTACTCAAGCACGGAACGGCTGCATTCACGTGGATAAAATTAAGCGGACTTTGGGGTCCAGCGTACTCAGGTACGGACTCGAGTACGCTGTGTGAAAACGCCTTTACTGTGCGTTTGAGTGGCTCATCCTCTGTGTTCTCTGCTGAATGTTCCTCAGGTGTGGACCGGTCTGCGATTCCTGGCTGGTCGGTGGATGTGGGTGAGTGGAGAACAACTACAGCACACGATCGAATGCTGTGAAGATGACCAGGCCTGTGGCGGACTGAGCAAGAGTAACTCAGATCCCTACAAACGAAGAATGTGTGAAAATAAATTCAACTTCCTCTGCTCCTGGAGGCCTTAAATACAAGACAATTACCTGTAAAGATCGTTTTCTGAGAGAAAATTAGCTTCAAGTCAAAATCTGAAGTTAGCTTCATGTAGAGAATGTCTTTTTTACAAAGGATGTGATGTATTTGTGAATAGAATGATAGTCAGTGTCTGCATTTAGGAAATTAAGGAAGAGTGGAGAAGCACAGAATCCAAATTTCATAAAGTCCACAGTGAAGTTTCCACAGTCAGTAGCACCAGTAACACCAGTAACACCATGGTCACTGAACCAGCTTTTGGTACCTTTGCCAGGGTGGGCAGGTGCCAAGTCCTGCTGGAAAATTAAATCAGCCATAAAGCCTGTCAGCAGAAGGAAGCATGAAATCTTCTCGAATGTCCTGGTGGATGTGTGTGTTGACTGTGGACTTCAGAAAACACAGTGGACCAACACCAGCAGAGGCCATGGCACAACAAACCAGCACTGACATTTCAATGTATTTAAATAGGTAGGTGTGTTAGAATATTCTAGACAGGTTCTGTATATACTTCAGATTTTAAGACTATGTCATGAATATGAATATGTTTGGGGATGTTGTATCACAATCCCATATTTAGCGTGTGGAACCAGTAAAGTTAATTTAACAGCCTTTTTTTTTCTCCTGTGAACTGTGTGGTTCTGTCCAAATCCAGTCAATCCACCAGGTTCAGTTAGACTACACCTGGTACTGGATGGACTGGTACACATCTAGATCTGGACAGGATGCAGTTAGTCTTTTGTCTATAATTCTCAGTGGTTACATTTCACTGTGTTTTACATCTTCATCATCATACTCTTCCTCCACTCTGTCAATGTCCTATTGGTTTATAAACTCTGGTGTCTCTCTGGTGACGGATGTATGTATGTTACAATTTCATTTAATATTTAAACATAAAATTAAACGTGCTGAACAGACTCTGCGTGATCTTGAAAAAGTCTAATTTTTATATATGTACACCTGATTGTAGTCTGCAATTTAAAATGAGATTATCTTCATCAAAATACGTTATTTCCAAATGCTATTTCCAGCATCCCTGGTTGGGTCGGACAAGACTGGACTGCTTTATGGCAGATTTGGGTCACTATGACAACAACAACACACCGACCGGCAGAGTTAGGCTAAGTAGTGAGAAGTAAGCTGAACGAGTGAAGAGTCAGATCTGTCCTTTTTCCTAAAGAAAAGGATTTGTTGGATTTATTTAGTTGTAATGGTGGACACTGGAACTGGAGCTGGACTGACAGAAAGAAAAAGAAAATTAATGGGTAGAGTGATAGAGCACAGACTAAAACAGCGGTAAACCTCTGCACTGAACCAATGGATAGAACTAAGGGAGTTAAAGGAATGAAAACAGAACTGCAGTTGTCCCTCTGCCTTCTCCACAGCTATAGAATGCTTGTGTTCTTCATATGCATTAGAACATTGGATTGGACTCTAGTGTCTGTTGGTAGCTCAGTCCAACACTTAGAAAACACCTGTGTGTTAGCCACAAGGCTAGCTCTGTGACGGACAGGGCTAATCTGTTGGATTTGGAGCACTGGTTCAGTACCAAACTAAGGGCTCTGGAAGGTCAGACTGAAATGCTCCTCTCTGACCTCCTCTCTCCTCCGCTTTCTCCCTGACCTTTTCTTTCCTCATTTTCTCCTCTATTTACGCCCCAGTGAATACATGTTACTGACTTTACTTCTTCCCCGGAGTCTCTGTGCTTTATCTCCTCACAGGTTTTCCCTGGATCATCACAAGTTTTCCCTGGATCATCTCTGGACCTGCTGCTGTGCTCCTGCCTCTCTCCTGCCTTGATCGTCATCACACATTTATCCATATAGTTATGATAGTGTTTAATATATAATTCCATAGATGGTAGAGGCTCTATTATTTGTGCTGACTGTTGTAGTAGTAGTATATCCACTATTAGTACTTGTATTTGTAGTAGTAGTATATCCACTGTTAGTACTTGTATTTGTAGTAGTAGTATATCCACTGTTAGTACTTGTATTTGTAGTAGTAGTATATCCACTGTTAGTACTTGTATTTGTAGTAGTATATCCACTATTAGTACTAGTGTTTGTAGTAGTAGTATATCCACTGTTAGTACTAGTATTTGTAGCATTGTAGTATTTGAAGATTCACTGTGTCAGTAAACAACTTCCAATCTGACTCAGCGGATCTACTGTGTGGTGTGCCCCAAGGCTCTGTCCTGGGACCAGTGCTATTCTTACTCTATGTCCTCCCACTTGGCCACATTATCCGACAGTACAGTGATGTCTCCTATCATCTATTCACAGATGACATCCAGATGTACTGCTCCTTTAACTCCTCTGAGCCCCACAAACTGAGTTCCTTAATCATCTGCTTGTCAGAGCTGAAGCAGTGGCTAAATGAGAACAGCCTCCAGCTGAACTCCAGTCAAACACAGACCCTCATCATTGCCCCGGATAGTGCAATCCCAGGGATCAAACATCACCTTGGAGACCTGAGTTCCTCGGTAAAGACCAAACTGAGGAATCTGGGTGTCATCTTTGACCAGGACATGTCTTTAGAATTCTACTCCAAACACCTAGTGAAAAACTGTTTCTTCCAACTACACAACATCTCCAAACTCAGATCTATGGTGTCCATAAATGAGCTCGAGATGATCGTTCAGGCTTTTGTGTCTTCTGGCTCAGACTACTGCAACAGCCTGTTTACATGCTTAAACAGAAGGAGCTGGCCCGTCTACAGTTTGTCCAGAACTCTGCTGAAGGCTCCTGACCCGCACAAACAGGAGAACCCACATCACTCCCATCCTTAAATCTCTCCACTGGCTCCTGTTCTATATCGTCTTCATTTCAAAATTCTGGTGCTAACTTTCCGGGCTCTTCATGGCCAGGCCCCTGCATACATTGCTTCCCTGATCCAGCCCTACAGCTCGACTCGTAGCCTGAGGTCTTCAGGACAGCACCTCCTGATAGTTCCACACACCTGCTGATGGTTCCACACACCTGCTGATGGTTCCACACACCTGCTGATGGTTCCACACACCTGCTGATGGTTCCACACACCTGCTGATGGTTCCACACACCTGTTTTAGCACACGCGGTGACAGGTCTGTTAAAGCTGTGGACCACGTCTATGGAATGACCTGCCTCTACACCTACGGTCCATGGACTCTGTACAGAGCTTTAAGAAACACCTCCAAACCCTCCTGTTCAAAAAGGCTTTTTAGTCTCCCACCTGACCCAGGACCACCACAGACTGACTACACTCTATGTATTCATCATAATGTACTCCATGTGTCGATATGTAAAGTGTCATGAGATAACTTTTGTTATGATTTGGCGTTATATAAATAAAATTTGATTGATTGATTGATCGATGGCGCAGACATGTTGAGGTGAGCCAGTTGCGATAAACCCTTGATCGTATTTTCCGTGCACAGTCACTACCTCTAAAGCAGGGGTCTCAAACTCAGATCCTCGAGGGCCGGTATCCTGCATGTTTTAGTTGTTTCCCTCCTCCAGCACACGTGACGGTCATTATCAGGCTTCTGCAGAGCTGGATAATAGGCTTATCATTTGAATCAGGTGTGTTGGAAGAGGGATACATCCAAAACATGCAGGATACCGGCCCTCGAGGATCTGAGTTTGAGACCCCTGCTCTAAAGCATTTACTGTAGTTATAGACCAGGGCTGTCAAACTCATTTAGTTCTGGGGCCAAATTCAGCCCAGTATGATCTCCAGTGGGCCGGACCAGTAAAATAAGAACAATGAAAAAAGGAAAATTACTTGATGATAATGTTTACATCTACAACGTTTGCTTAAAAATCTGAATGTGATTCAACAGGTAGATGAAGCTCATTTATTGGGTGGAATTGTGGATGGCACATTGTTGTGGAATGGTCAAATAAATAATATATTGCAAAAAATGGGTCGGAGCATAGGAATAATTAGACACTGTAAGAAATGTATTCCTCAATGGTTGACCAAGCTGTGAGTTCAGTCATTAGTCTTATCTCAGTTGTTTGGTCAAATACTAATAACTATATTTTACACAAACTGCAAGTCACACAGAATAAAGCAGCACAAATTGTTTTGGGTTGAACACACAGAACTAATAGAACCACAATACACAACAGTTTGACATGGTTAACTGTAAAATTTAGATTGAAATATTCTTTATTATCATTTATTCGTAACATTATCGCAACACAAACTCCAGAAATTATTCACAGAAAACTGTCATTTTTTGCTGATCAACATAATTATTGTACAAGACAAAGCAGGTAACCACAGTGTGCTCTGCCTTTAGACAGAACAAACCAGTTACAGAGAACTGTTTTTTATCGACCAATGGTTGAATGGAATGGGTTGCCGGGGTTTTTGTTGTCGGAAAATAATAGAAAAGGTTTTCAAAAGAAATTAAAACTTTTTTTGTTTGCACAACAGGCATGAAATGGAATGAGTATTGCTAATATTGAAAGACGTTTTATGATTTGTATCAGACAGCTATTGTTTGGTGAAGGAGTATGAATGTATAGTACTTATTTTGTTTGTTTATTTATTTTAATTGCATTGGGCTGTTGTATATGTCCTGTTTGTGTGTGTGTGTGTGTGTGTGTGTGTGTGTGTGTGGGCGTGAATGGTGTAAGATTAATGTAAAAATTTTAAACTGTAATGTAATGTAGAGGAGACCTCAGGAAGAATAGCAACTGAATCATCAGTTGCTAATGGGGATCTGAATAAATGAAATAAAATGAAAATGAATAACATGAACAACTTGAAATGTCTTGAGAAAAACCAGTGCAATTTGAACAATATTCTGCCTCAGTTTATCATTTACACATGTGCATTAGAACTTACATGACAAATACAAACACACGAAACATTTAGTAACAGGCAGAATATTGGTGAAATTGCATTTACTTCAATTAAGACATTTCAGGATGTTCACATTCAGGTTATTCACATTTTTCGCATTTTTCGCTGTAAGCTACTGTGGGCGTCTGTCGTCTGTTACAAAACTTTCAATCATCTTCTTCTCCGAAACTATGATTCTGATTGACTTCAAACTTGGTATACAGCTTCTGTATGATGATGTCAACAAAAGTTAGTGAAATTATTTGGATCCGGATCTGATTCTGGATTTGGTGCCACTTTGAAAAATTTCCCCATTATAAGCAATAGGAAGTGGATGGATGCAATAACTCAGTAAATATAAATGATCTCCAGTGTAAATGTCTCCAGTCCAGCCCTGATGGGGAGATGACCCAAACATAACGTCCACATGCTGATCAGGATCTTCTTCTGGATCTGGAACTGACGCAAAATTTAACATGGGCTCTAATGGGGAAAACATTTCAATCATCTTTTTCTCCGAAACTCCAGTTCTGATTGACTTCACACTTGGTCTACAGCTTCTGTATGATGATGTCAACACAAGGGATTGACATTATTTCGATCCGGATCTGATTCTGGATTTGGTGTAACTTTGAAAATTTTTCCCATTATAACAAATAGGAAGTGGATTGATCCAATAAATCAGTATCAATGATATCAAGTTGGAATTTGAATTTTTTACAGATCTGATTGGAATATGACCAAAACATGGACTATTTCTGTAATAGAATAAACACACAGAACTGAATGATAAGAAATAGCATCTGGATACATTTCCCAAAGCTTTTAATTTGGCCGGTAAGCTACAGGGCCATTGGTCCGATTTTTGTTAAAGGATAGTTTGTAAATATAAGCATTTTCATGTAATTTTACTTTTTTTACACTAAAAGATAAAATCTGCAGTCGTCATTATAGGTTATTATGATAATATTTTACTGCTCTGACCAAACTGACATCTTATTAGTCTGTATGTGGAACCTGAATTAAAATGATTTTTACACCATTGATTGATAATTTCTTCAGTGTAATTTTTGCATTTCACAAATTCATCCCACGGGCCAGACTGGACCCTTTGGCGGGCCGGATTTGGCCCCCGGGACGCATGTTTGACACCTGTGACATAGACAATGTTAAAGTTCACTGACAATATTTGTGCATATACAAAGTAAATGAGTGCATACATAATGTCATCATAGTTAGGTCAAGGTCAAGTCCATGTTTTGTCAGTCACAGACATTTACATGTATGTAAATGGGTGAGGGGGGGTATCATAATACATATTAGTATTTATCATGTTGAACTAATAAAGTTAATTTCACAGGTCTTTTTTTTTTTACAGTTTGGTTCAGACATTCACAGAGTCCAAAGAACGGATGAATGAACCTTTTGTCGACCTGGGCCCAACACTCCAGCCTGCAGAGTCAGTTTACCACTGGGCTGTGAACAGGAAGACAAACACTAAATGACCGTGACTGGATTTGGATAGTTGGACTATTAGGAGAGTTTATGACTTGGTGCAGAGTTGGAGTGAAAAGCATCAGTACCTTTGATCATCCCAGAGGTTCCAGCTGTCTTTGTCCTGCTTTCATCTAAGGTGAGTGTTGGTAAAACTGGGTAGACTAATGCTGGGACACTGCAGGGGGTTTACACTCAAATCCCACTGTGACCATGTGAACAGCACAGATGCGTGATTTATATGGCAAAAAATTAGGACCAAGGTTATTATCATTAATGAAAACTAACAAAGTGATAAAACCTAGAATTGAAAAAAACATTTTCATTAACTGAAATAAATAAAAACTAATTAAAAGAAAAAAATGATAACTAACTGAAAGTGCATTGTGTGTTTATAAAACTAACTAAAACGTATAAAAAAATATGGATAAAAATTCCCTTTGTTTTCGTCTTTGTCAGCATCAGATTGATATGAAATTGATTTATTTCCCTCAAGTAATTTTAGCTGCTGGTACCATCTGATATTTAAGGGTCCGTCACTTGTGGTTTCCAGTCGTCTTCTGGTCCCCACTCTACCTGGAAACATGGAGACTAAAGCAGCAGAGTCCTGTCTGGGATTTATTTGAATACGACGACAGAGAAGAAGAGAAAAGATATTTAAAAAACTAAAACTAAGCATTTAGAAAGTAACGAAAATATAAACTGGCAAACCTGCTCTAAACACTAATTAAAACTAACTGAATTACAGAAAAAAAGTCAAAACTAAATAAAACTAAACTATAATGAAAAATCCAAAACTATTAGAACCTTGATAAGGACTGCATAAGATGGTTTAAAACAGTATTCTGATGATTATTATGGGCAGTATTAAAATTAAAGATTTACAATCTGTATGGTTGGAAATCAGTCAAAATGTACAGATGACCTCTAGAAATGTCATGTACTTCTGCTCACTGTCACTAAATCCAAACTTTCATTGAGGTTGTGTTTATTTTTTCCATTTCTGCACAGATCACCCTAAATCCTACTAAATATGGACTTTGAAGTATTTTGTGATAATATTGTGGTTATGACTGTGGTTGGATTAATTGTGGATCTGCAGCTGACATTTTTAGTCATGTGATCAAAGACAAAACTTTTTTCTCTCAGTTGTTTTATTCCACAATTGTTACTAAGTTATAGAAGTAGAAGTGGTCAAAGTACAGCATTATTAGAAGATACTGTACTTAACTATTTTGTTGTGTAACTGTGGGAACACACATATTTATTATCTTACATGTTATTTTTACATTTCTGGTTTTTTTTTTTTTTTTTTTTTTTAATTTTATTAGACCTTTATTTAACCAGATAAAATCTCACTGAGATCAAGATCTATTTTACAAGGGCGACCTGGACGAACAGACAGGTGAGAACAATAAATTAAAACAAACAGTAATGTTGTAATAACAGAACAATTCCAGTTCTTTGAAACTGGAGCCTTTATTGGTTCTTCTGAACAAACAAAACAATTTTTTTTTCAAGTATCAATTTCCATGTATGATTTCCAATTTTGTATCATATTTGATACATTGGGTCTCAATTTTAAAATAGTATTATTTTTGAACAAACAAAAACATAATATGACACAAACATGTCTAACAAATTGGTAATTCCTTTTTGAAACTGGCAAACTTCTGCCTCCCGACAGTCTTGTAGTGTCACTGGAAAGGCCTCTGGTGAATGAATTCCTCCCCCTGGTGGATTATCCGTGTATTGCATGTATCTAATTGTATAAATCAGATTTTTCCCAGAAAAAAAAAAAAAAAAAAATCACACTGATCATGTAGAAGTCTTCAAAACTCATGTATCACCCTGAATTTACGAACCAGGTCTCTGATGTGGATTTGGAAGGAAAGCTCCTGATCTCCAGAAAACCAACATATTTATAAGTGGTCACTAGTTCTATTGGAGTGCCTTAGGATGTTATTATCGACCTGGCCATCAGTGGTATGCTTCGTTTGTGCAAAAACCATAACTTTAGTTTTGTCAGCATTTAAATTCAGTTTCAAAGCTTCAAGATGAGCCTGAACTATATTAAAAGCAGCTTGTAAAAACTCTAATGCCTGGGCAATTGAGGTTCGGTTCAAACAGGTTTCGTTAAAACAGGCTCAGTTAAAACAGAATTAAAAGAGTCAAATAAAAATTCAACAGATATAAAATGTTCATTAAAATTCTTTAGTATGGCAGGTTTATTGGTTAACGTTTGTCCCTCTTTAGTTAATAAATTAGGCAGGGCCTTTACCGGAGCTGAGTCAGAAGTGGATTTTACTACTTTCCAAACCTTCTAAGGGTCATTCAGGTTTTTAGTTGTTTCATTGAGGTGAAACTCAGACTGGGCTTTCTTAACCAAAAAGGTACATTTATTAATTAACTGATGAAAACGGAGCCAGTCAATATCAGTCTTATTTTTCCTGCTGTGGCCCAGGCCCTTTCTTTAAGGTTTCCTATTTCAGTTGAAAACCAAGGGTTATTGTGCCCTTTCACCTTTAATGTACACAAAGGCACATGTTTGTTTATTAAATTTAAAAGAACCTCATAGAAGTACTGCTAATTGATATTATTGACAATATTATTGCATTTGTTACTGTTATTAACTTATAATATTCTATTCAGTTCCACTCTGCTCCTCTGCATTATCACAGTGGATAAGACATCAGGGTGTTTGTCTACACACTAGTTTTATTTCTTTTCTATTAAAACTGTTCATGTGTCTGCAGCTCATACAAACTCTCCTGTCATGAAGATTTCGGAGGAAATGTCCTTCTTCGTCCACCTGCTGCTCCTCCTCTGTCCTGTGTATGAGGGAGTGAACCTGCGACCTTTGAAATACATACAATACACCAGCCAAAACCCTGGGTTGAAAACCTGGAAGGAGGCACAGGAGTACTGTAGGGAACACCACAGCGACTTGGCCACTATCAGAAATCACACTGAGAATGCTTTTATTACTTCACTCTATGGTTGGATTGGTTTGTACCGTGATGGTCCAAACTGTGCGTGGAAATGGTCCAGAAGAAACGAGACCGCCGACTTCATCGACCTGTCAGGTGTTGTATCTGTTCTATTTTTAGGCCAGTGGTTCCAACCTTTTTTGTCTCCTGACCCCATTTTAACATCACAAATTTCTGGCGACCTCAGACATTCAAAACGGAGACTTTTTTGTTTGTTTTTGATCATGTAATAGTTTGCCATATAATGTTGTAAATCCAGGTTAATTTTAGAGGACATTTAGTCTATATAATGTCTATTTTTATGGACAGAGGCAGTAAATCCAGGCGTAGATTACTGCACAAAGGGAGAACTGGATTTTCCTTGGTCAGGATCTGTCCAGTCAGTCCAGCTGTGATTTACAAGGAGGACAATTCATACTGAACAAACAAGAACTGAAACTATGAATTATGAAAGAGCTGCAGCATCTGAAACTGACCACAATGAACATTTGACACAGAAACAGAACCACAGTGCTGCAGTTTCACAACCACAGTTTATCTTTTCTGTATTGTGGGAGTGGTGAACTGTGATAGCGTTTCCCTGCTGTATAAATATATTGTGACTGTCCATCTGAAGTCACCATCTTTAATGGGACGGCTCAGCCTGCACACGTCACTGCAGCCTGTCAAAGTCTGGTGCTGTAGTGGAGAGAGCGCATCTCATTTCTGACGTAACATCCATTCGAGAGCGGTACTTTGACGTCATGCACACAAGGACACTAAAACCAGCTCCACACAAATCTGTACTTCCAAAAGGAACCAACAGTTCTAAAACACACAGTGAGATGTCTGGGTATTCATCTCTTACTCCAAACCAGAACTCCTCCACTGCCACTCGCGCGTACAATCCCTGATGTGTTTTGTCACATGAAAGTTCAATCAGCTGTTCAACAGCGGGGGCAGGCAGGTCGACTGCTCTGGCATCACAGTGGAATGGGTCCCTCACCCAGTCAAATTTTAGCTCACTTATGTTTCAACTGTAAGGCCTGATTTTGTATAATAACAACGTTCCCATACAGGGGCATATCCTTAAAAACTGTACTGTAAGAAGAAAATGAATATGGGTATATGAACAGACTGATGTATGTGTGGACTAAATGCTGCTGGAATGTTGGACTCTCCCCTGCTGTTTGTTCTTTTATTCTATGTACAGGGGTTGGACAAAATAAAGGAAACACCTTAAAAAATCAACAAAATATAATTTAATATGGTGTAGGTCCGCCTTTTGCGGCAATTACAGCCTTAATTCTCCGAGGTATTGATTCATACAACTTGTGAATTGTTTCCAAAGGAATTTTAAGCCATTCTTCAGTTAGAATACCCTCCAACTCTTTTGGAGACGATGGCGGTGGAAATCGACGTCTTACTTGAATCTCTAAAACTGACCATAAATGCCCCTGTATACAGGGGTTGGACAAAATAATGGAAACACCTTCACCTCAAGATGATAATGCCCCAATCATACAGCTAGAATTGTTCAAGAATGGCATGAGGAACATTCTAATGAAGTTGAGCATCTCGTATGGCCGGCACAGTCCCCAGACCTCAACATTATTGAGCATTTATGGTCAGTTTTAGAGATTCAAGTAAGACGTCGATTTCCACCGCCATCGTCTCTAAAAGAGTTGGAGGGTATTCTAACTGAAGAATGGCTTAAAATTCCTTTGGAAGCAATTCACAAGTTGTATGAATCAATACCTCGGAGAATTGAGGCTGTAATTGCCGCAAAAGGCGGACCTACACCATATTAAATTATATTTTGTTGATGTTTTAAGGTGTTTCCATTATTTTGTCCACCCCCTGTATTTGTGTTGTTTTTCTCAAAAACAATAAAAAGTAAAAGTAAAAAAATAAATAAATAAAATCTTTGTCCACGCCTCCACAAAACGCAAAAATATGACACAAATAAAAAATGCAAATCGTAATAAAGCACTAAAAATAGGTTCAAAGTTTTGCAAATGCACTTTTTCATGTTTTATCCATGAAAAGGAAATTTTTCAAACCAACAAAGGGATTTGAAATGACAAACATGAAGAGAAACATAAATCTACTTCAGGTCTGTAGATTCCTGATGTGTGAAATGTGGCATATACTTCCATTGTGTAGCCAATCTACGCATTTATTAATACCCATAATTCATAATTCATGTTTTATTTTGTCCTTCATATTTCTCTGGTCACATCCAGATGAGTTCAAGACTCCTGGTCAAATACACTCAGAAAAATGTTCTGTTTTAATAACAAAAAAATATTTTTAAAATTATTTTTTCATTTATCTGTAATTCTGAAATGTGCATCCAGTAAAATGCCACAATTTCTTCTGCTTCTTTCAGGAGATCACCACTACAGCGAACACTGCACTCATAAATACTACCACCATGTTAGATGGAGGAGTGCGAATTGCACCACTCTGCGTTCATTCATCTGTTATGATGAACCCCTGATTCTTGTGAAGGAGAAGAAGACGTGGGAGGATGCATTAGTGCACTGCAGGTCTCTGAAGGTCAGGAACTCCACTGCCTACAACAGCCACCGCTACGACCTGGCCACCCTGCTCACTCCAGGTGACCACGACTACGCCAAACAGATGATCCAAGAGGCCACCACTGACATGGTAGGTCCATGTTCTACAGTGGACACTAAGGCACAATCCCAATCCACCCACTGGCCCCTCCCCCTTACCCCTCCCCCTCCATTTTGTGAGTTCACGTGAAGGGGTAGGGGTGTCCTGATTCTCAATGAGTCGCAGGGGGAGGGCTAAGGGGGAGGGCTGTTTGACCCTTGAAACAGAGATTTTTCAGGACCACACCAAAAACAGGGGTGTGAGAAATTTCCCATAATTTTGTTCGAATCATCGGTAAGATGGAGGTAAAAACAGCAAAAAAAAGTGCAGCAGTGACGAAAGAAACACACAAATGTACGTATTTTCATTGTAAATAATCATTTCAGCATCCACTTCATGTCATTTTAGGGCAGTACAGATCATATTTCTGCGGTTTGTGGTCAATACCAGTAAAAAAGATGCCCAAAGCCCATGGAACAGAGACGGTTACAGCTGCTGCCCACATGGGGAAATCTTTCGCAAACAAAGTTGTTTCATCTGTTCATAGCAGCATCGATGACTGCTGATGATGTAACCAGTCTTGAAGGGTTGTCCCGTTTCATAGGGGAATGTTTCAACCTGTACTCCTTGGAACTCCATTTCAAGGGTTAGTGCCAAGTGCAAGGGCCAAGGGGGAGGGGCACGGTATAAAACTAACACCCGCCAAGCGCCAATGGCCGGTAAAAAATTTGTTTGGTATGTAACACAAAAACACTCACCCACCAGGGGCTGATGGAAAATTTCGAATTGCATGTAAGTTTTTGTTTTCATCCATTCGACCATTTCTGCCGGATCGTTCCAAGCAGGTTACTGACACAGACTCAGACATGTCTGACTCAGGCTGATCATGTGCTCATTACCTGAGCCAGAGTCGGGTCGGTGCCTGAGTGTGGATCCAAGTTCATATTCCTAGAATGACCGGCTTCCACGACCCGCTTCAGAGAGCCTCCGCCGACCAGGTGGTCCAGGGCCAGTTCCTGCGCAATGCAGGTTCGACCTCCCACAGTGGGTTTGCCCCACCCTTCCTCTGCGGACCTCCTACACCAGAAACAGTGCAAGTGAGATCGACATGTTCTGTCTCCCACAGGGGCCCATAAAACGGACCTCAGTGGTACCCGGTTCTGGTACTCACGGTCCCGCTCTGGAAAATCTATCTCATCCACTATTACTTGATAACGTGAAATTAAAATAAAATTGATCAAATTGATTTTTTTTTACCCAACCCTAGTATTCATAAAGCATTCTAGAAAAATCTGTATGGTCTGAAGTTCATTTCATTTAGACTCACTCCCAGTTGATGTTTTTTTTATTCTTTTCCCTTTTTTCTGTGGGTTAACTGGAATGTTCCTGTTAAAGCTGTCAGACAGACATTGATAAAATATATTTTTTATTACATGATGATGCAGCAATCATCTTGAAATTAAATATAATCTCATAAAATAGCAATAATCTAATTTTATCTGTACATAACTGTATTCTTGAAGTGATGCTTCAGTTGGATTTTCATTTTTAAAAAAAAGTATGGTAAATATTTTAGAGTCAAATAAAGCATGATTTTTTAATTTGGCTGATACATTTTTGCAGGTCACTAACCAATGGCAGATGAGATAAAAAGTTAATTTTACACCCTGGGTAGAGGTAAGGAGGAGGGGCCAAGGGGAGGGGTGAAAATGAGAAATGGGATTGGACCTCACTGTGTGTTTGAGTGGCTCATCCTCTGTGTCCTCTGCTGAATGTTTCTCAGGTGTGGACCGGTCTGCGATTCCTGGCTGGTCGGTGGATGTGGGTGGGTGGAGAACAACTACAGCACACGA
The DNA here is from genome assembly GCF_902148855.1 of Sphaeramia orbicularis. Lineage (NCBI taxonomy): Eukaryota > Metazoa > Chordata > Actinopteri > Kurtiformes > Apogonidae > Sphaeramia > Sphaeramia orbicularis. The sequence continues at coordinate 54,504,441 of NC_043964.1, forward strand.
TCGAATGCTATGACGATATAAAGACCTGTGGTGGACTGAAAAGGAATAACTCAGATCCCTACATACGAAGAAAGTGTGAAAAGAAATTCAGTTTCCTCTGCTCCTGGAGGCCTTAAATACAAGACAACTTCATGTATTGTAAAGATCATTTTCTGAGAGAAAATTAGCATCAAATCAAAATCTGAAGTTCACTTCATGTAGAGAGAGTGTCTTTTTTACAAAGGATGAGATGTATTTGTGAATAGAATGATAATTTACTATTACTAATGTTAGTGAAACATTCATAATTCAAGTCAGAATTGAAAATGGCCAAAAACTCACCCCTCTCAGGACGTCTTTGTAGCACAAGTTAGTTTAAGTGTAACTACTAACATTACCTTACCTATCTAATCAAGGCTAAGCTAAGTGTTGAACAGCTAAAGAGGCTGATATTTCCCTCAGAAGTCATAACTTTTTGAGTTATCTTGCTAACTAATCAACAAACAAACAAACCAACGAACCCTGGTAAAAACATCACCTCCTTGGCAGAGGTAACCACATAGAAACATATGTAAATGAAAAATGTGTGGTAAATGGGATTTTCAGTGTTAAATGTAAATGTCCACAGATTCCACATTCCACAGTGGATGTGGACAATTTTGTCCCCGATACAAGATATTGTTCTAAGCTACGGGTGGATCAAATTGGAGGCTAATCAGAGTCGTTTTGAATTTTTTATGAATTTTCGAAAATTGCTCAATGGTGAGAGATAGGAAAAGTGTAGATGTTGTGACCTTGCTGTGACCTTGAACTTTGGCCTAATTGGCCCAAAATTTAATGGGTTGGTCCCAGGGCCTAGGCCTATCCGTGGGGAAAATTTGGTAAAGATGGTTGGAATAGTTTTCCCGTAAAGTTGCTAACAAACAAACAAACAAACAAACAAACAAACAAACACACAAAGCAAAGTGATCCCAATATCTCCTGGAGGAGGTAAAAAAAATAGGTTGATATCAAGTGTTTTAGAATACTATTCATATACACACCCTATATTATCTATCCATCTCCTTGACTACACTTAACTTGGTTTAGATATTAGACTTATATACTGTTCTATAAAAAAAGCGGATTCAAGAACTTGGAAGAGCATCACAAAGAGTGGACTGAAGCTGAACTTAGTGCATCAAGGACCACCACAAAGAGACGAGTCCAGGAAATGAACTACAAGAGTTGTATTCCTGATGTCAACACTCTCCTGAATCAGTCAGTGTCTGCATTTAGGAAATTAAGGAAGAGTGGAGAAGCACAGAATCCAAATTTCATAAAGTCCACAGTGAAGTTTCCACAGTCAGTCATTCATCATCAGTGTCAGTCGTATACAGTGTCATGTTTTATCAAGTCCAAGGTCAATCATCTAACAGGTGAACTGGTTGTGTTTTAGATGATGTATCCTATTTATTTCATGTTCTTATCAGTTTCAGTTTATTTTCTTCTTCTTCTCACTAGTTCACTGTATCATGGACTTCCTTCTATCTGTTTACTGCACATTGGGTACCTTGTGTTGTTTTGTGTGTGGGGCCGCTGTGGGTCAGGAGGTAGAGTGGGTCGTCCAATAACCCAAGGGTCGTGTCCTTGGACAAGACACTTCACCCCCCTTACCTCCAGTGTCACTCATACTGGTGTGTGAATGTGTGTGAATGCTTGGTGGTGGGAGGGGCCGTTTGGTGCAGATTGGCAGCCATGCTTCCATCAGTCTGCCCCAGGGCAGCTGTGGATACAGATGGAGTTTACCACCACCAGAGTGGGAATGAGTGAGTGAAGGAAGAATGGATCACACACCTCGAAAAGCACTGTAGAAATCCAATCCATTATTATTAGTAGTAGTAGTAGTAGTAGTAGTAGTAGTAGTAGTAGTAGTAAATGTGCTGCAGAAACAAACTGGACCTTGATGAACACATCAGTCAAATCCCGGTTTTGTCTGTCAAAAACATTTAAATGTGTTTAAATGGGTAGGTGTGTTAGAATATTCTAGACAGGTTCTGTATATACTTAAGATTTTAAGACTATGTCATGAATGCAGTTCCAGTTACTTCAGTTCAAAACCTCAGACCAGGCCAGGAGTCTGGGTGTTGAATTTTAAAACCACATACAAACAATTACAAAGTCATCTTACTATCACCTCAAGAATATGTCTAGGATTAAAGGACTGATGGGACCTTGAAAAACTAGTCCGTGCATTTTTCTTTAGTGGAGTTGATACTGGAACAGGATCTTCTGTGGTCTACCTAAAAAGTCCATCAGACAACTGCAGCTGATCCAGAATGCTGCTGCTCCAGTCCTCACTACTGCCGCGTTTCCACTACATGGAACCAGCTCCACTCGGCTCGAATCAGTATTCCCGGAGAGTGTTTCCATTACAAGATACTACCGACTTTACAGTACCTGGTCGTCATAGTGATGCGGCGCGTTACTTCCATGTCGTCTGTTCAGAGAGTTGCTGATAAACTCGCTCGTTGCGTGTTGTCTCGTCTGAATTTTTCCGTCTACCACCAAAGACTGAATCTCCTCGACAAACCGTGGTGTAGTTTTGGGCTGTTATCATGTGAATTAATGTACCGACAGATTTACTGTCCACTTCTGCATCTGTTTTTTGTAAAATGGCGGGTCACAGAGAAAACTGACTGACCAATCAGTGGTCTGCAATGTTTACACGTCACATTTTAGTATCTGGTCCCCAGTCCTGGAACCTCAGCGGAGGTGATACCAAAAAACTAGTACCGGGTACCAGATTCCAGGTCCTTTCTCATAATGGAAACACAAAAAGGCCGAGTCGAGTCGAGTCGAGCCGATACCACACAGTGGAAACGGGGCATTAGACCAAGAGAGTGGACCACATCAGTCCAGTTCTCAGGTCTCTACACTGGACCACATCAGTCCAGTTCTCAGGTCTCTACACTGGACCACATCAGTCCAGTTCTCAGGTCTCTACACTGGACCACATCAGTCCAGTTCTCAGGTCTCTACACTGGACCACATCAGTCCAGTTCTCAGGTCTCTACACTGGCTCCCTGTCTTTCAGAGAATAGACTCTAAAATTCTCTTGCTTCATGTAAAGCACTGAATGGTTTAGGCCCAAAATCCATCAGAGACCTTTAAGTCCAGTATGAACCATCCAGACCACTCAGGTGGTCTGGTGCAGGTCTGCTCTGGGTTCCAAAAGTCAGAACTAAACCTGGAGAATCAGCGTTCAGTTTCTATGCTCCGTACATCTGGAACAAACTACCAGAAAATATCAGGTCTGAGATCTGAGAGTCTGAGTTCTGTTCAGTCCAGGTTCCAGACTGTCATGATAAGAGCCTACAGGCTACTGTGGCAACTACGTCATCACACACTAAACGTAAACAGGAAATGTGCTTGTTGTCAGGCTGGATATGTGCCTATCCCGCTTCATATTAAAAACACAGTCCAGGAGTTGAACTGCCTCTTCATTTCTTACTCGCTGGACATGACAAACATTCCCCTGTTCACTGCTGCCTTTGACTAAAAGGATTTGGACTTTTTAATTTTATATTCTCCTTTGAAACTCTGCACAGCAACTCTTACTTTAATATGTGTGTGTTTTTATATTTTTGGGTTTTGTGTGTTGTTTTCTTACTTGCTGTTTTTGATCACCTTTTACATGTTTCTTTTATAATGTTTTAAATGTGTTTCTTTTGCCCTTGTCGTTGTATTTCAGTGTCCTGTGTGAAGCACCTTTAATTACCTTGTTGCTGAAATGTGCAATGTAAATAAACCTGCCTTGCCTAAATATGAATATGTTTGGGGATGTTGTATCACAATCCCATATTTAGCGTGTGGAACCAATAAAGTTAATTTAACAGCCTTTTTTTTCTCCTGTGAACTGTGTGGTTCTGTCCAAATCCAGTCAATCCATCAGGTTCAGTTAGACTACACCTGGTACTGGATGGATTGGTCCACATCTAGATCTGGACAGGATGCAGTTAGTCTTTTGTCTTTCATTCTCAGTGGTTACATTTCACTGTGTTTTACATCTTCATCATCATACTCTTCCTCCACTCTGTCGATGTCCTGTTGGTCCAGTCCTGGTGCATCTATAGCCTGTCCGTCCATGGGAGTGGATCTCTCCTTCACTGTGGTTCTCCCCGAGGTTTCTCCCTTTTCCCACTGGGTTTTGAGTTTTTCCTTGCCGAGAAGGAGGGTCTAAGGACGGGGGATGTCCTGGACACTACTCATTTTCTTGCTGTTTATTTGACTGTTGTTTACTCCAACTGCCTCTGTAAAGCCCTTTGAGATAACCTTGTTGTGATATTGGGCTATACAAATAAAGTTGAATTGAATTGAATTGAATTGAATTGGTTTATAAACTCTGGTGTCTCTCTCCAGTGACGGATGTATGTATGTTATAATTTTATATTTATGTATCATAATTAAACATAAAATTAAATTACATAAACCCATAAAAATCCGACAGTCTGACAGCTTCTATGAAGCACCAGCGGACTTCCACTTCCTCATCCTGAGGTGTCCAGTACAGACTCAGGTACAGCTAGACAGCTTCACAACACCATCCTGCCTGAAGACCTGCCAGTGGTGTCCACTGTCCCATAGCTGTCAGAACCCATTTCAAATAGGGGGTGCTGTGAAGATTGTGACAACGGTGACACAAAATCAATTAGCTTTTTCAATTGATGGAAATACATTGTTTGACTAGAAATGTGATATTACTTGTGTAAGACAGATACATAATAATAAAAAAAACCACAGGCTACAGAAAGTATACGACAAATGAGTGAGTGACTCACAGAAAAGTCAGATTTACACAACACTGCAGCGGGTATTCCAGGCAGATGGAAGCACAAGCTCTTTGGTCTTAAACTCTAGGGAACATATCACACTGACCTGGGTTTAGATTCAAGTGGAGGTTTTTTTTTTTTGTGGGTACGGTTATTTTCCGCATCTAGGCTGTAGAAGTAGAGTTTGAGTTTCTGGGACTGATAAGTGCATTATCAGTGACTGTGGACATAGCCATGGAAACCCAGTTCTTTAAGAGCATGGACTAGTGATAAATAATATTCAAGGAAAAGAACAGACATACGTTTGTTTAAACTAAGGTGATGGTGACTAGGTCGACCTGTTTATGCCCAGTCTGAGTGCGATTTGATGTGGGACGACAATTAATTTGGCTCCTCTCTCATTTTTTTTTGTTTTTTTGTTTTGTGATGAAAACAGCGATCAGATTAGACACTGTCGGGTGAACCCGCGACATGTGACAGGAGTGTGAGCGGTGCTGTCCGTGGTTCTGAAAGGGTTAATGTTGGTCACATTTTATTACCTTCTAAACCAGGGCTCTCAAACTCATTTTCTTTCAGGTTCCACATTCAGCCTGATTTGATCTCCAGTGGGCCGAACCAGTAAAACAACAGCGTAATAACCTATAAATAATGACAACTCCAAATTTTTGTCTTTGTTTTAGTGCAAAAAACCCCATTAAACTATGAAAATACTTACTTTTATAAACTATCCCAACAAAAAAGATGTGAATAACCTGAAAAAAACTGAAATTTCTCAAAAAAAAGTGCGATTTTAACAAAATTATGCCTCAGCTAATCATTTCTACATTTACATTATCGATCAGATCTACAAAGACACTAAACTTTTAATAACAAGTAGAAAACTGTTAAAATTGTGCTTAATTTTCTTTAGACATTTCAGGTTGTTCATATTTGTTCAGGTTATTCACATTTTATTGTTACAGGATAGTTTGTAAAAGTAAGTATTTTCATAATTTAATGTTATTTTTTGCACTCTGAAGTTGTCAAGATTTATAAGTATATTGTAATATTTTTTTCACATCAAACAGAGAAGAAACTATGGAGCTGTTATTTTTTGTGGGTTATTATACTATTATTTGACTGTAGATCATATTGGTCTGTATGTGGAACCTGAACTAAAACGAATTCAACACCCTTGACAGTGGAATTTTTGCATTTCACAACTTCATCCCAGGGGCCGGATTGGAAGCTTTGGGGGGGACACATCTGGCCCCGGGACGCTTGTCTGAGACCCCTGTTCTAAACAATGATGTGCCAAAATTTACATGTATGTTTTTATCATTAGCTCAAAGGAGGCTCTTCACGTACTACTTGCTTACTGTCATTCATTTTCATAAACTTTTCCGAAGCATCTCCACCTTTACTTTTTTCCCAAATCGCACTCTGGGTTTACTGTTGTAGCAGGTGCACGCACCTTAAACTGATGCTCCAAATGTGTTCCTGCGATCTAAGGTAACACTGTTGAAAGTTTTCACCATCTCCTGTCTGCCCAGCTGTTCCACAGTGTCTGCGTGCACGTGCATGAGTGTGAGGTGCGCCAGTCTCTTCTGGGTCACGCCCACGTAAACTAGGAAATCTGAAATCTACAATGAAAAACCGAGGCCTAAATTAAATTTTCATTAGAATACTAACCAGCAAACAATAATTAGATCATAGCTCTTTATTGAATTATTTAATTTTGGAACGTGTTGTCCTGTGATCCAGAGGGGGGCGCTGCAGCCCCTGGTGCACCCCTACCTTCCACGACCTTGCACTGTCCCCCTGAACCTGCTATTCTCTGCTGCTCCACTGTGGTCTTGTAGTCATACACAGGTCCACAGCCACTCACTGGAGGACTACAAGCAACTACAAGCAAATGTTCCACCAAGTGTAGGGCGACCCATGTTTAGGACTTCTTTTCCAATCAACCTCTTAATTTGACCAGTTCATCTCTTATATATTAGTAACTCCCAAAAAAAACAATTTCAGCCCAATCTGTAAAGTTTTAGACCCCCCCCCCCCCCACACACACACACACCACCATCTTTAGGGTGCCCGTCAGCCGAGTGCAGAAAACCCATTTTCCAATGGAAAATCATGCATTTGTCTGTTAGTTCTGCCATATTAGCTGATGCAACTGTCATATCAGAGGTTTTGGGGGATGCTACTGTCATTTATGAAGGTCTCAAATCATGTACAGGTCAAGGACACATGATTTTAGACAAGGTCAAGGTCATTTGACACTGAAAAATGGGTAAAATCACAGTTTTTTGCTGATTTCTTTATTGCCTCGTCTTAATTTCAAAGATCTGCACTCAGGGCTTTCACTCGAGAATTTCAACTTGAAATTGATCAATATAGAATTCATAATCAGTCTGCCAGTTGTACTTCTGTGCCTCAGACTTCATTTTCACCTCTGAGATCACACACAGCTAGAACAGAGTTCTGGTGGGCCTTTGGTGGAACTCTGGCTTTATTCCATATTGCCTCAACTTCTAGAGATATTTCTTTTGCTCTGGTTTTGCTGTCTTCTAATGGCTTTTCTATTGGCAGTGATCTGTACCTTTGAAGGACTGTTCCTACCAAAGGAAGCTGAGTGGCTGGAATAGCATTCAGTGAAGGGCCAATCACTTCCTCCCATTCATCTGCAGGGCCACCTTTTCTCTTCAAAGGGCCCCCAGGGGGCTTCACCTTCTTCTCTTCACTACTCTTGGGTGTTTTGCCTTAGAATGACTTGGCATATTTACACTGAAAATGTGTTACCCTTCTCTGGAAAAAGAAATGTGGTACCTGCTGAACTGAAGAAAAGGGAGGGTACCAGATGAGGAGTCAAGGATCAAATGTTCTCTAGTGAAAGCCCTGAGTGCACATCTGTGAAATAAGACGAGGCAATAAAGAAATCAGCAAAAACCTGTGATTTTACCCATTTTTCAGTGTCAAATGACCTTGTCTATAATCATGTGACCTTGACCTGTACATGATTTGAGACCTTCATAAACGATAGTAGCATCCCCCAAAACCTCTAATATGACATTTGCATGAGCAGATATGGCAGAACTAACCGACGATTTTCCATTGAAAAATGGGTTTTCTGCACTCGGCTGACTGGAACCCTAAAGATGGCGGTGGGGGAGGGGGGTCTAAAACTTTATGGATAGGGCCAAAATTTTTTTGGGGAGTTACTAATATATAAGAGATGAACTGGTCAAATTAAGCGTTTGATCAGAACAGAAGTCCCAAAAATGGGACGCCCTAACCAAGTGGCAGTTGATTTGCTGACATTTCCATGTATTTAAATGGGGGGGTGTTAGAGCATTCAAATGCAGGTTCTAGACATCTGCTGTACATACTTTATATTTTAAGAAAATATGTTTGGGGGTGTATCACAATCCATTTTATCATGTGGAACCAAAAAAGTTAATTTCACAGCTTTATTTTTTTGTCTTTTTTTGACAGTTTCAGACATTCACAGTGTTCAAAGAACAAATGAATGAACTTTTTGTCGAACTGGGCTCAACACTCCAACCTGTAGAGTCAGTTTACCTCTGGGCTGTGAACAGGAAGACAACACAAAGTACCGTGACTGGATTTGCATAGTTGGATTAATAGGAGTGTGTCTGTACTCTGCTGTCATTGGTCCATGGTATCTGTTGAATTGTTGACTTGGTGCAGAGTTGGAGTGAAAAGCATCAGTACCTTTGATCATCCCAGAGGTTCCAGCTGTCTTTGTCCTGCTTTCATCTAAGGTGAGTGTTGGTAAAACTGGGTAGACTAATGCTGGAACACTGCAGGGGGTTTACACTCAAATTCCACTGTGACCATATGAACAGCACAGATGCATGATTTATATGGAAAAACATTAGGACTGCATAAGTTGGTTTAAAACAGTATTCTGATGATTATTATGGGCAGTATTATAATTAAAGATTTACAATCTGTATGGTTGGAAATCAGTCAAAATGCACAGATGACCTCTAGAAATGTCATGTACTTCTGCTCACTGTCAGACTGTTCATGTGTCTACAGCTCATACAAACTCTCCTGTCATGAAGACTTTGGAGGAAATGTTCTTCTTCGTCCACCTGCTGCTCCTCCTTTGTCCTGTGTATGAGGGAGCGAACCTGCGACGTTTAAGATACGTACAATACCCCGGCCAAAACCCTGGCTCCAGAACCTGGAAGGAGGCACGGAAGTTCTGTAGGAATCGACAAATCGACTTGGTCTCTATCACAAATAAAAGTGACAATGTTTTTATTAAATCACTCAGCGGCTGGATTGGTTTGTACCGTGATGGTCCAAACTCTGCGTGGAAATGGTCCAGAGGAGACGAAACCGCCAACTTCACCGTCTGGTCAGGTGTTGTAACTGTTCTATTTTTAGGCTTTTCACTTTGTTTCCCATCTTGGAAGTGTCACCACAGGGTCAAGCTAAGTCAAGCTAAGATTCGCTAGCACCAAACTTCCTTATTTGTCAGGCGGCTGCGCGAACCTCCCTTTCCAACAATGTACGTTGTGACAAAACTCCCAAGATGCCCAAGTTACCTCCCAGCTCTGTTTGTAAACACGTGGTTTGTTTATGGTGGATGGAACTGAGGGTGTATTCACACCTACCACGTTTGGTCCATTTAAAACAGACCAGAGTTCGTTTCCCCTGAAAGTCCGGACTGTTTTTCAGGTGTGAATACAAACATGCAAACTCTGATCTGAACCAAACAAGCGGACCCAGACCACCTAGAAGAGGTGGTCTGGGTCCGCTTCCAAATGGACTCTGGGCCGGTTCACTTCTGGTGTGAATAGAACCGACCTCGAACTGAACCAAACCAAGGAATCTTGAGCCTTTTTGTGCTTGACGAGCCACCGTAGCTGCTGGAAGTAGCCGAGGTTTACGAGTGGTCAGAGCGAACAGCAGCAGCTGTGAGCTGTGGACAGACGTGGAGCAATGAGGACACTGAATGTGCCACTGACATTTGGTCAGATGCCCGTATTATGAAACTGACTCTGACTGAGCTTTTCTTGAGTGTTAACATTATTTTTGTAAATTTGTGTCTGTAAAAATACAATTTATATTCCGAAAATGATAACTGTATGTAGGAGTACCACGTCTATTTTCATCAACACCGGCCGTCTCTGGTTCACCCCGCCCCTGACTTTTCTGTCCAATGCCAGCTCAGTTCGTCACATGCGTGCTTCTGTTCACGCATTTTGGTCCACTAGCAAAAAGTGCATTGAGAATGCGATCCGACCCAAATGAAAAAAATAAAGTCCGCATTTGATCCGAATCAAATAAGCGAACCAAAGGACTTTTCAGGTGTGAATACACCCTAAGAAACTGTTCACCGTGAGGAAAGAGATTGAGGTGAGTAATCACAGAAAGACTAACAGATTCATGATACGGAAGATATGGCTGAGGTTTCACAGATTCGATGAAAAATTGGTCACAAGTCTCCCGCACTTTTAAATTACTTGTTTAACCCATAAAGACCCAAGGATCCACCTTAAACCTAAACCATCTACTGATCTAACCTGTTTAATACCTGCTGATCCACTAATCCTTTCAATACATGTCAATAATTGGTGTAAAATACAGTTCTTCATCTTTTCATGGTCATTAGATACGACCCATTTGGACGTTCAGAGGCTCCGTAGTTACCGTGGAAACACCGTCATCTTCTACAACAGATTCACCAGTAAAACCCATAGAGTTGGATCAATGACAGTGGGTGGACACACTGGGTTTATGTTCAATTAGTGATATACTGGAAGAAAAAAGGACTTTTTCAGCAGTTTTCTCTTTTGATAGAATAACCTTTGAGTTTACTGTGAGTTTTCATGAGCATCTAAACTAAGTACAGGGAATGAAATATAGGAAAAGACATGATTTACAGTCAATCAATAAAATTTTCTTTATATAGTCCCAAATCATAACAAAAGTTATCTCATGACACTTTACATATAGAGCCGGTCCAAACCAGACTCTGAAGCCAATTTACAGAAACCCAACAGAATCCATCAGGAGTAAACACTTGGAGACAGAGGAAGGAAAAACTTCCTTCAGACAGAAGCCTGGAGCAGACCCAGACTGTGGAGGATGGACCACTGACAGGACCAGCTGGGGTTAAAGAGAAACAGTGAAAAATACTAAATACAGAGGATAATATTATAATAAATGTGGATAAATCACTTAAGTAAAGGTTAAATAGAAACAAAAATTTATTTGGGAACTGCCACAAAAGTATCACTGGGTCTTCATGGGTTAAACGACTCTTCAATGCTCCTTTAACTCTCATGAACCCTAACTTTATGCAAATCATTCCAGATCTGTGTAAGGGCCTTTTGCAGCCTCACCCTGATGGTGACACCATCAGATCCTTCTACCTGCTGCTGTAGTCCAGTCTCGTCCGCAGACATTGAAACTGATTTTAAATACAGACAAAACCAAACTCATGGTATTTTCACATAAATGTAAAACACGGTTCAGTCAACAGGAACCACCCAAGGCGATCTGATGGAGTTAGTCACCAGGATACGGACCTGGGGTTTCTAAATAAAGCTAAAGATGTTCATTTTGTCTTCTGTTCATGTAAATATAGTATTTTCTTTTGTTCAGACAAGGAATAGTTTTTTGGTGTTACCTGCTTGACAGTTTCGACTGTGACTCCAGTCTTCCTCAGAAGTGTCATCCGACATGTTGCTGACGGGTCATTTATCAGCTGGTTGGCTTGACAGACCAATCAGAGCCCGTCGAGCCGACCGTGCCTCCTCCGCCTTGGGTGGTCTCTGGAGGAGGGAATCCCAGGTGGTCTTCTACTCAACCAGCAGCTTAATTTCCAAGCTCATACTGTCAACTCGGTCTGTAAATTGAGGGTGAAGCTGAGGTTATGTTATCGTAATAATCCACTGAAAATAGATTGAAAGTTTTGCAAATGCTCTTTTCCATGTTTTATCTATGAAAAGGACATTTTCCAAACCAACACAGGGATTTTAAATGACAAACACAAAGAGCAACATAAATCTACCTCTGGTCTGTTTGTTCCAGATGTGTGTAATATGGCATATACTTCCATTGTGTAGCCAACCTACACATTTATTAATACTAGTGCTGGGCAGCGGTTAAAATTTTTAATCGCGATTAATCACATGGATTTCTGCAATTAATCGCATAATTGTTTGGGGGGGGCGTTGCCAGCATCAACAGGGTGCATTGCCTTTCAGTGATATTTCAAACTGAAGTACTCCGGTGATAAAAATAATTGCACATGTCAGTGCTTCCAAACACCTGTGTCCTTCTCCCCCCCACCATCTGAAGACATTTAAAGTGAAAATGTCCATGTAAAAAAACACTACTTTTACACATGTTTATGCCCCACCAGTGTATTTACAGTTGTGAGTGACTGACAGGAGTCTTAAGCCCACTAATAAGTACTAATACTAATAAGACCAATAATATGACATGTTCAGTTGTTCAAAACAAGCAAAAGGGGCCCTGAAGTGGTCAGAATAAGTTGCACTAACATATGTTTTTTCCTTTTGGTGTTACCGTAGTCAGTTCGGACATAAGAAGGAACTAACAGACACGTTTCTTTCACTCTGTTTGTATGGCCCCAAAAACGTTTGCCTGTGACTATTTTATGTTCAGTTGTCAGAATGAATAGTGTCAAATATCTCTGACGTGAACCTTTGTTGCTGGATAAAAAGACGTGGTAAATCTTAAATTAAGCTGTAAATGCTAATCGTTAGCGTGTCTATGGATTTTCCCATTCAAGTTAGCATCGAGATAAATTGACTAATACAACATTCACATCGTAAATGAGTAAAGGTTAGTTCAAAGGCTGGCATATTATATCTAAACACAACCAGTGAATTTACATAAACTTAGCATGAGCCTGCATAAAGAATTAGCAACCCATCTGCTACTGCTAGCATAAATCAATTAGCTTAAACATGTTCATAACACATTGTAATAAACACACCCAAAATAACGTCATAAACATGTTTTTAACTGCACGTTTGCATGTGAAATTATTTAGCAAACAACAGAATGACTGACACATACAGGCGCTGAACTGCAGGAGTTACACACAGTTTGATTCAGCATTACTCAGAAAGTTCTTGTTACGTGGAAACTTTTCTCCTCTCACCTGCACATACACATAACACCGGTGTGCAGAGCGGCAAAATAAAAGCATGAGTTTCAAAATAAGAGTCCGCATGTATAAATCAACTAAGACTTGCTTGAAAGGCAGAACAATAATAAAACGGCGTTAACGTGAGATAAAAAAAACTGTCGGCGTTATTTAATGAATGCGTTAACGCGGTAATAACGCATTAACTTGCCAGCCCTAATTAATAGCCATATATATATTTTTTGTTTGTCCTTCATATTTCTCTGGTCATGTCCAGATGAGTTCAAGACTCCTGGTCAAATAAACTCAGAAAAATGTTCTGTTTTAGTAACTAATTTTTTTTTTTAATTTATCTGTATATCTGAAATGTGCATCCAGTAAAATTCCACAATTTCTTCTGCTTCTTTCAGAAAATCCAAACAACAATGAACACTGCGCTCATAAATTCACAAACGATATTGGATGGAGGACTGACGAATGCAACACTTTACATTCATTCATATGTTATCGTAAATCTCTGATTCTTGTGAAGGAGAATAAGACGTGGGAGGATGCATTAGTGCACTGCAGGTCTCTGAAGGTCAAGAACCCGAATGCCTACAACAGCCACCGCTACGACCTGGCCACCCTGCTCACTCCAGATGACCACGACTACGCCAAAGAGATGATCCAAGAGGCCACCACTGACATGGTAGGTCCATGTTCTACAGTGGACACTAACTGTGTGTTTGAGTGGCTCATCCTCTGTGTTCTCTGATGAATGTTCCTCAGGTGTGGACCGGTCTGCGATTCCTGGCTGGTCGGTGGATGTGGGTGGGTGGAGAACAACTACAGCACATGATTGAACGCTGTGAAGATGACCAGGCCTGTGGTGGACTGAGCAAGAGTAACTCAGATCCCTACAAACGAGGAATGTGTGAAAGGAAATTCAATTTCCTCTGCTCCTTGAGGCGTTAAATTCAAGACAATTTCATGTAAAGATCCTTTTCTGAGAGAAAATTAGCTTCAAATCAAAATCTGAAGTTCGTTTCATGTAGAGAATGTCTGTTTACTAAGGATGTGACGTATTTGTGAATAGAATGATAGTCAGTGTCTGCATTTAGGAAATTAAGGAAGAGTGGAGAAGCACAGAATCCAAATTTCATAAAGTCCACAGTGAAGTTTCCACAGTCAGTCATTCATCATCAGTGTCAGTCGTATATGGTGTCATGTCATCTGCTGGTTTTGGTCCACTGTGTTTGATCAAGTCCAAGGTCAATCATCTAACAGGTGATTTTAGACCACTTCATGCTTCTATCTGTGGACAAACTCTACAGAGGTGCTGCTTCCTTTTCTAGCAGGACTTGGCTCCACCCACAAGATTACTCTGAACTACTATGATTCTTGATTGGTCAGTCAGCTGTCCTAACCTCAACCCTGAAGAGAATCTTTGTGGTATTGTTTAGAGGAAGATGAGAGACACCGGACCTGAAAATAAAGGTGACCTGAAGACCACTATCAAGGCAACCTGGACTTCCATAACACCTCTGCAGAGCCACAGGTGGATCATCTCCTTTATTTTGGAACACTCTGACCCAACAAATCACATGTGCACAGTCCATCCAGTCCTTTAAATCCCTTTTACAGATGCACCTATTTGCACTGGTTTTAATACAAGTGTGTGACATTATTTTATCTACTGGTTGTGTTTTAGATGATGTATCCTATTTATTTTATATGTTTTTATCAGTTTCAGTTTATTTTCTTCTTCTTCTCACTAGTTCACTATATCATGGATTTCCTTCTATCTGTTTACTGCACATTGGGTACCTTGTGTTGTTTTGTGTGTGGGGCCGCTGTGGGTCAGGAGGTAGAGTGGGTCGTCCAATAACCCAAGGGTCGTGTCCTTGGACAAGACACTTCACCCCCCTTACCTCCAGTGTCACTCATACTGGTGTATGAATGTGTGTGAATGCTTGGTGGTGGGAGGGGCCGTTTGGTGCAGATTGGCAGCCATGCGTCCGTCAGTCTGCCCCAGGGCAGCTGTGGATACAGATGGAGTTTACCACCACCAGAGTGGGAATGTGTGAGTGAAGGAAGAATGGATCACACACCTTGAAAAGCACTGTAGAAATCCAATCCATTATTATTATTATTATTATTATTAAATGTGCTGTAGAAATAAACTGGACCTTGATGAACACATCAGTCAAATCCATGTTTTGTCTGTCACTGAGACATGTAAACGTATTCAAATGGGTAGGGTTTGTCCATCCAGTCCACATGTGTTTTGTGGATCTGGTGAAGGCTTACGACCGTGTCCCCAGGGGCATCCTGTGGGGGGTGCTTCAGGAGCATGGGGTGAATGTCCCCTTGCTAGTGGCCATTCAGTCCCTGTACCGTAGGACTGCGAGCCTGGTCCGTGTAGCTGGTAATAAGTCGGACCTGTTCCCGGTGAGGGTTGGACTCCACCAGGGCTACCCTTTGTCACCGGTTCTATTCATAACTTTTGACAGAATTTCTAGGCCAGGGGGGGGAGGGGGTTGATTTCGGTGGTGGGAGGACCTCGTCTCTGCTTTTTGAGGATAATGTGATCCTCTTAGCTCCATCAAGCAGCAACCTCCAGGTCTCACTGGGGCGGTTCACAGCTGAGTGTGAAGCGGCTGAGATGAAGATCAGTGCCTCCAAATCTGAGGACATGGTGCTCAGCTGGAAAAGGGTAGTGTCCACTCTGGGTTGTAGAGGAAGTCCTGCCTCAAGTGGAGGAGTTCAAGTATCTCAGGATCTTATTCACGAGTGAGGGTAGGATGGAGCACAAGGTTGACAAATGGATTGGGGTGGTGTCCGCAGTGATGCGGACGCTAAACCGGTCTGTTGTGGTAAAGAGGGAGCTGAGCCAAAAGGCGATTTACATTGCGACCCTCACCTATGGTCATGAGTTCTGGGTAAAGACAGAAAGAATGAGGTTGTGGGTACAAGCGGCTGAAATGAATTTCCTTCACAGGGTGGGCAGGCTCAGCCTTAAAGATAGGGTGAGGAGCTTGGACATCTGGGAGGGACTGGGAGTAGAGCCACTGCTCGTCCATGTCCAGAGGAGCCACTTGAGGTGGCTCAGGCATCTAGTGAGGATGCCTCCTGGGGGGGTGTTTCAGGCATGTCCATGCTGGAGGGATTACATCTCTGGGCTGGCCTGGGAACGTCTCGGGATTCCCCTGGAAGAGCTGGTGTAAGTGGCTGTGGAGAGGGCCGTCTGGGCTTCTTTACTGAGGCTGCTGCCCCCGCAACCCGGACCCAGATAAGCACATAAGAACGAGTATGAGTAAATGGGTAGGGGTGTTAGAATATTCTAGACAGGTTCTGTATATACTACAGATTTTAAGACTGTGTCATGAATATGAATATGTTTGGGGATGTTGTATCACAATCCCATATTTAGCATGTGGAACCAATAAAGTTAATTGAACAGCCTTTTTTTCTCCTGTGAACTGTGTGGTTCTGTCCAAATCCAGTCAATCCATCAGGTTCAGGTAGACTACACCTGGTACTGGATGGATTGGTACACATCTAGATTTGGACAGGATGCAGTTAGTCTTTTGTCTTTCATTCTCAGTGGTTACGTTTCACTGTGTTTTACATCTTCATCATCATACTCTTCCTCCACTCTGTCGATGTCCTGTTGGTTTATAAACTCTGGCGTCTCTCTCTGGTGACGGATGTATGTATGTTACAATTTTATATCATATTTAAACATAAAATTAAATTACAGACAGTCTGACCCAGCTTCTACGAAGCACCAGCGGACTTCCACTTCCTCCTCCTGGACATCCTCCTGTCCCCATCCTGAGGTGTCCAGTACAGACTCAGGTACAGCTAGACAGCTTCAGAACGCCATCCTGCCTGAAGACCTGCCAGTGGTGTCCACTGTCCCCCTGAACCTACCGGTCTGTGCTGCTCCACTGTGGTCTTCTAGTCATACATAGGACCACAGCCACTCAGTGGAGGACTACAAGCAACTACAAGCAGATCTTCCACCAAGTGGCAGTTGATTTTCTGACATTTACATGCATTTAAAAGGGTGGGGCGGTTTCAAATCCAGGTTCCAGAGGTCTGCTGTATCTACTTTATATTTTAAGAAAATATGTTTGCAGGTGTGTTCCAGCCCGTGGGCTGTACTGCTTCATCTCCCCCTCTCTGTGTGTATATTAAACTTGTGTGCTTTTACTATGAAAGGCCAGGACTGCTTCTCCAGACTTCACTTCCATCCTCATGCTGATGTAGAGCCCTCTGCGTTTAAGTTTCTGAGATAAAGTCTAAGATAAAGTCCAAAAGAATTCTATAACAAAATGTGTCATAATATTACAAAATGCAGCCTTATTACGTAATGAGGTGAAAAATTATTACATTATTACAGGGTGGGGAAGCAAAATTTACAATATTTTGAGGCAGGGATTGAAAGACAGTGTATGACCAATTAGTTTATTGAAAGTCATGAGAATTTATTTGCCACAAGAACATTTCCATAATAGAAAATGTTTTTATTCTATGTGTCCTCCTTCTTTCTCAATAACTGCCTTCACACGCTTCCTGAAACTTGCGCAAGTGTTCCTCAAATATTGGGGTGACAACTTCTCCCATTCTTCTTTAATAGTATCTTCCAGACTTTCTGGTAATAGTTTTGCTCATAGTCATTCTCTTCTTTCCATTCTAAACAGTCTTTATGGACACTCCAACTATTTTTGAAATCTCCTTTGGTGTGACGAGTGCATTCAGCAAATCACACACTCTTTGACGTTTGCTTTCCTGATTACTCATATGGGCAAAAGTTTCTGAAAAGGTATGGATAATAGTGTTAGGTATGATTATGACATCAGTATATGTTTGGTTTCAAAACAATTGACGTAGTGTCTGCTGAGAAAAAACAACTAAATGTTCAGTGTAAATTTTGCTTCCCCACCCTGTACATATTGTGCTGTTATTACATAATGTGGTGCTACAGGGCTAAACGCTCCAACCTAAACAATCAGTTTACCACTGGGCTGTGAACAAGAAGCCAAACACAAATGACCGTGACTGGATTTGCATAGTTGCATTAATAGGAGTGTGTCTGTATCTGCTGTCATTGGTCCATGGTATCTGTTGAATTGTTGACTTGGTGCAGAGTTGGAGTGAAAAGCATCAGTACCTTTGATCATCCCAGAGGTTCCAGCTGTCTTTGTCCTGCTTTCATCTAAGGTGAGTGTTGGTAAAACTGGGTAGACTAATGCTGGAACACTGCAGGGGGTTTACACTCAAATCCCACTGTGACCATGTGAACAGCACAGATGCACAATTTTTATGAAAAAAAATTAGGACTGAATAAGTTGGTTTAAAACAGTATTATGATGATTATTATGGGCAGTATTATAATTAAAGATTTATAATCTGTATGGTTGGAAATCAGTCAAAATGTACAGATGACCTCTAGAAATGTCATGTCAGACTGTTCATGTGTCTACAGCTCATACAAACTCTCCTGTCATGAAGATTTTGGAGGAAATGTTCTTCTTCGTCCACCTGCTGCTCCTCCTTTGTCCTGTGTATGAGGGAGCGAACCTGCGACGTTTAAGATACGTACAATACCCCAGCCGACCCACTGGCACAAGAACCTGGAGTTTGGCACAGGAGTACTGTAGGGAACACCACATCGACTTGGTCACGATCAGAAATGAAACTGAGAATGATTATCTTTTCTATCACTACGGTTGGATTGGTTTGTACCGTGATGGTCCAAGGTCTGCATGGAAATGGTCCAGAGGAGGCGAGACCGCCGACTTCACCGTCTGGTCAGGTGTTGTAACTGTTCTATTTTTAGGCCTGTCACCACAGGGTTCAAACCCCCTCTCCACTCAAATGACTTCAGTTCTGTTATTTAGATTAAAAAAATAAATAAATCTTGTAATTTCAGGTTCGGAGTGATGACTTCTCATATATTTTTTGATATTTAATCAAAACCTGAATCTTTCCTGAAAATTGAGGATTTGTAATGTAGTTAATCTTGAAGTTGTAACATTTCCACATTATCTAAAAATGACAAGGACCGTGTTAGCACAGAACGACCAATGGATTTGTGATCATTAGGCTAGCACTCAGGTTTTACACATTTGCAGAAAAATTAGAGATGAAAGTTATATGCTGCTTTAAATTTTAAAAAGTATTGATTCACAGATAAAACTTTCAAACTACTCACAGTTTTGGGGCAGTCGCCCCACATGATATCCACAAGTGCCAAGTATGTTACAGCAGTTAAAAAATAGATTAGCAAATGAGAGAGACTTCCAGATGTTTCGCTGGGTCCCTCAGATGTGTCTGGCTGACGCAATTTTTAAAAAAAAAAATTTATTTAACCTTTATTGAACCAGGAAAACCTCATTGAGATTAAAAATCTCTTTTCCAAGAGTGTCCTGACGAAGACGGGCAGCAGTACATTAAATAGTTACAGACACAAACTTTCATACATAAAACAAAAACAAGTTTTTAATACATAAAAACACATCGTCAAGTCAAACCTTCCAAAGTCAACTTGGTGTGCCCATGAGATGAAGACAAAGTGCATCAGGCAAAACACCTGCAGCCAGATGTCTCCCTCTCTAAGTCGTACAACATCCTCTTAAAAGTGTCCCATGAAACCAGATCCTTAAGTTTCAGGTCTTTTTGTAGTTCATTCCAGGTGAATGAGGCCGCATACCTGAAGGCCTTTTTCCCCAGTTCAGTTCTAACTTTAGGAACAGACAAAAAGAAAAGATCCTGAGAACGAAGATTATAAGTGTCTGTGGTTCTACAGCTGATGTAGGTCAGAAGGTAGGATGGGAGCAGACCTAGAATAGACCTATAAATTAATTTACACCAGTGACTCAGTCTGCGAGCCAACAATATCCTGTCCTTGAGGGGGTTTCAAAATAAAAGTTTCAAAATTGTGTTTTCTTGATGGTCGCCCTGGATGATATTTCATAAGATGAACATATTAGCAGCCCCTCGCCCACACCTCCACTCATTGGACCACATGTCGGTTATGCTAATTCCAGCATACGGACCTCTGCTCACCAGAGCAAAACCATCACTGAAACAGGTGAGAGTTTGGCCTGTGTTCAGTGAGGCAGCTACAACAGATCAAAGGATAGACAAATGAATATGCAATGGCGGTGTCCGACTACATAAATAAATGTATAGATGATGTGTGCATTACCAAAAGCATCATTGTCAGGGCAAATGACAAACCATGGATGACAGCTGATGTGTGAGCACTGCTGAAAACGAGAGACTGCTTTTAAATCCAGAGACACAGCTGCCCCAGAACAGCAAGAGCCAACCGGAGTAAAGCGATCAGAATGGACAAAAGGACCCATGGACGGAAAATACAGACTCACTTTCAGGACCACAGGCACACCAGGAGACTGTGGCAGGGATTAAATCTGTCACAGACTACAGAACAGAGCCTCATTCCTGCCATGACAGTTATAACTTCCTGAATGAACTCAACAATTATTATGGACGGTTTGAAACACTGAATGACACTTCACCAGCGAAGACCACCCCTCATCCCGATGAGCAGGCGCTGTGTGGACCCAGCTGACGTCCTCCGAACTACGAGGAGAATTAATCCAAGGAAAGCTGCAGGCCCAGACCAGATACCAGGCCGTAGGCCCAGACCAGATACCAGGCCGCAGGCCCAGACCAGATACCAGGCCGTAGGCCCAGACCAGACACCAGGCCGCAGGCCCAGACCAGACACCAGGCTGCAGGCCCAGACCAACCTGTGTAGCCACAGTGGTGAAGGTATTCTACCACTTGTGGCAGCGTGACATTCACAGTTCAGTGCAGCAGGTACGCTGTGGAGGGGTAATGTCAGCAGTGTGGAGATTTTTCAAAATAAATGACTGTGATAAAAGTAATGCTGACTGCAAGTAACGTTACAGACACAGACAGATACAGACGCAGCATTCTGTCCGTCCTCTGCGTACATTCCATCTGTTTTCCAGGTGCTGGTGGATGTGTACACAGATGGAGAATACCACCGGGGGTATGAAGCGGTGCAGACCGCCACCAGCGGAAGTGAAAACAAAACTTCTGGCTCATTTCTCTATTCTCTACCTGCTGAAACTTCGTTTTTAAACCTTACCAGCAAAAACGCTGTAATATTAGTATCACATTAGTGTTGTGTCCATGTTTGTTATTACTGACTTTCTTCTTCTCAAAAAAATTTACTCTTCTTCATGGTATTTGTCCAGTATGGCTAATTAAGAGTGGCGCCCCCTGGTGGATTAATTGAGAAACGCTCATTCCACTGGTAAATTTATTTTATATTGAATCTCATATTGAATCTCATGAATATCAGTGGTCAGAATAATTGTATTTATAAGTCTATCATTTATTGTTTTGTTATACATTAGATTAGATATAGAAATAGTTTAGATGAAAATGTTGACTTAAGTTAATTTTTTATGATTTTTTTGGTATGAAACTGCAGCCAGATTGAACATATTTTTAAGCTCAAAATGCACCAGAATGCAGGAAAAAGACTTCACTTTTCCCAAAATTTCCCGGGGAAGCTATGCTCATTGTCGCGGTCTGCTACGCGCCACACTGCAGGGACCCAGACTGGCTGTGGCTTTTTGTGGCTACTGTAGCCTCATGACGGTGGAGTGAGTGAACAGTCGAAAACAGAATTATAAATTATATTATCTTCCTCTCCGGGTCAAACCAAATTCCTGAACAACCATGCTGATTGGTTGGTTATCAGGTCAAAGCACAGACATCCTCTGCAAATGACATTTACGAAGACAGATGATCTCAAGGAATGAGCCTAATGGACTTAAAAAAATACTTCCTCAGCCATTGTCCTCTGTTCTTCATCAAGAGCCATTTCCTCCCTGCCATAGTAAATTGAGGACTCATAAACTGGTGTTTACACTTAGCCGACTTTGTCCTCTCAACATCTGTGTTTTATTATTTGCTCATCCAGAGGTGAAGATGAACCCAGAAACGAACAAAGGACTGAATGACAAAATCACTATATGTGCCATGTTAATAATGTATTACGTTATGTGTTAATGTTGATTAACTCAGCACGTTAACTCTTTTATGCACGTAATACTTAAGCCATTTGCCTGACCTGTGGTTTCACATGTGTGTGTCCTGATCATGTTCACGGTGAATTATGTGAAAGTAAGAGTATCACTGCTTATAGCATGTCTGAATAATCATGCTATTATTTTACTGATGCTTAAGTGAGGTTACAGGTGATGTATAAAGTTGAAGTGATCTTATTTAAGGATCTTATTTAAGGATGCAAAGTTTTCTTACAAGTCTGCACACTGTCCTCTCCCCCTCTGTCTTCCCAAGAGGGAAGAGAAACGTGATACTGAGTTATGCAAACGACTCGTGAATATGCACGAGGACGTTGGATTCCCTCCGAAACAGACAAAGAAGGCAACGCCCCAAGGCATCGATGACTCATCAATATGCACGAGGGAGGCGTGCCGAGTTGGTTTTTGGACAGAACTATAAAAGTAAATGAAACCAACTTTTCATCAGAGCTGAGCTGAGCTTTTTCCACCCTCGCTGCTCTCAACTTCAGCGACAGAGCTGTTCCACCTTCTGAGCTCTCCAAGAGCTGTTCCATCTTCGCTGTTCTCCACTTCTCCTGGCGAGCTTTCCAGAACCAGCCGCCAGAGCCAGCTGTGAACCTCTTCCAGCCAGCAGAACTTCAGAGCTTCAGAACTTCAGACCTCCAGCGCAAGCACGTCGCTTCACAGCCTGTTCCTGCTTCAAACTCCGTCAGAAGACTGCATCCGTTCTCCGTCAGGCCTCTCCAGCCTGCCTCCTCAGGGCTCAAAATTAACTTTTTGACCTAGGAGCACTGTGCTCCTAACCCTAAAAAGTTAGGAGCACAGGCTAAAATCTAGGCGCACCACTATTATATAAAAAATTTGGAGAACAAGCAAAACTCTTGGCCATACCAAGTAATATTCCTATATGTATTTAAGCAATGTTAATAACCTAGAATAAAGTATTTGAATAGAGTATGAAAGAAAAAGCTTACATTGACACAGGTGCAAAACAATTGTCAATGTGTGGTATATACTTTAGTTGGTTCTTGGAGAAGAAAGACGAATCACACCATTATTTGCAACAACCAACTTTTTTATTTCATGGCCTAAAGCCCCTTAGTCACTGTGGTCTACACCACGCCTGAAGTCAAGTCAAACTTTTGACGAATCATGCACACGTCTGGATACCGCTTGTTGTTTATTCATTAGCCCCTCGATTCGCTGGTTACGGTCAGCTGATCGTGTAGCAAGTTGATTCGCGCAACATGATCATCTGACTTGCAGGATGCATTACGTCATGGGAAAATACTTGGAACAACGCCAGCGCTACTAACCGGGTTTGGTGGGAGATTGTTTCAAACGTCGGTGGAGTTATTTGATCCCTTTGTTTATGCCGCCTGCGGACGCGAGGGGGCGGGGACTAGATTTTCCGCTTCAGTCAGCGGGGCGTGGAGCTTCTTTATTTTCAGCTGACGAGTTACTTCTGCAGCCATTATTCTAGGCGCACGTATTAATTTTCGCTCATTTTTTTATTGGCGCACCGTGCAATCGTAATCTCAAAAACAGTCGCACTACCGAAATTCTCAGGCGCATGCGACCGTAATTCAGTCGCATTCACGAGCCCTGCTCCTTCAGAAGGCCTCTAACTTGTAAGAAAACTTGCTCCTGATTTATCTGAGTTGGTGTTATTCCAATTCAAGTAGGTTTACCTCAACGTAATCTCACTAACATTATAATATCTTGAATATAGCCATCTGCCAACTTAATCTACGTATTCTCCTGTCCATAATCTCCTGCTCCTTTTATCGTATTTGTCTCTTGTTTCTATGTTATTTGTGTGTCTTAGTTTAGTTAATAAATTATTTATATGTATATAAATCCATTGCCTCAGTTATTATTGTGTACTGTATATTTTCACACTCGGGTTCATCTGTGCAGTCAACGAACTATCAACCTTTGCAAGATTTCCAAATTATTGTTTTGGGTTGATTTAAGTTAAATCTTAGTTATAAATCTATAATTAAATTAATCAATAAATCAACACTCAATTAATAAATAATTTGGTACCGTATTCTTGCTACACTACACTCATTTCTACTAATGTAGCCACAGTGGCTGTATCTTTCATTTTCCTAGCACAAGCACAGGGCAGGAACAACCAGGGGCTTCATGTATAAAGACTTGCATGGATTTCATACTGAAACCTGGCGTACGTTTAAATCCAGAAAAGTTCGTACGCACAAAAAAATCCAGATGAATAAAACACATTTCCTTTATACATCCCAATGAGCATGTGTTGGAGTACCAGACTCCTCCCTCTCCACGCCTACATTTAAATATGCAAATTAGCATACACAGGGTCTGCAGGTGGGATTCCCTCTGGGATTCCCCTCTCTGCATGATCAGGTGACGCCAAGGTGGACGTGAAGCGGAGGCCGAAACAGGAGAAAAGAGACGAACTCAGCCCATTTGAGTAGAGTCACCGCTACTGTGAGTAACACTGGTCTAACAGCACTGACTCGGATCAACCCCAAGGTAAATATATATTTAGTATTTGTCTAACTCACACATTAGTTCATTGTACGGCTCATACAATAGTCTGATCACAGCCAAACTAGATAAAGGTTTGTGCGTAATCATGCCAGGATATCAAAGAGGAAATCAAAGACTTTGACTCATGTTTAATCACTCAAATTATTATTTTCCAACAATGAGACAGAAGACGGTCAGACGCAGTATCAACCTCCTGTTGTAGAAGTTTCCTGTTGCCTCCCCGGCGTTAACTGATCCTCCGGTCCAACAGCCAGCTGCTGATAACCATCCGACCGGCATGGGTCTGTACTCACCCGAGTCACATTAGGAGATTGTGAGGACAATCGTTGGCGTCAACGAGCGACTGGACCGACTAATAAATGTTCTCACAGACATGAACACTACATTAAATACATTCATCAACCAGTGAATGTTGTGTCCTTGTCTCTTTATATGGTTGTTGCTGAATGTCCTCCCAGGCAGGATTGGGATTGATGGGTCCAGGGTTGGTCTGGTTGGTTCTGGTTCTGGTGGTGGATGTGCTGCTCTGGCAGTAGGATGGCATGCCGGTGTGTTCATTGTTCATCTGTGTATCTCTAATGTGCACATCAGTTGGAAGAATGACCTTTTCCACATTCTTAACAGTTTCCCAGTGTCACCTCTAAGTGTCGCCAATGGTTCCAAAGCACTGGAAACGTGTACGCCAGCTATGGAGTTGGCGTGAGGGACCGCACATTTCCCTTTCATTTCACTCTTTATAAATCTGAACGTGAGCGTGGAAAAGGGCGTACACCACGTTTTTGTGCATATGCACGCTTTATACATGAGACCCCTGGTCCTAAATATGGAAAAAACTAAAGAACTGGGGATTGATTTCAGGAGAAAACAACCGATACACAACCCGGTTTACATTAAGGACACAGCGGTACAAATAGAACAGCGCACCAAATTTCTGGGGGTGTGTGTGGCAAACAATCTCACCAGGTCTCTGCACATCTCCTCCATCGCCAGGAAGGCTTATCTATCTATCTATCTATCTATCTATCTATCTATCTATCTATCTATCTATCTATCTATCTATCTATCTATCTATCTATCTATCTATCTATCTATCTATCTATCTATCTATCATATTCAGACAACATTCATTTGAATATTATGACAGAAATATACAAAAATATATGAAATTCTGCCAAATAGCTTTATTTACAAACTCATACTGTCAACGTGGTCTGCAAATTGAGGGTGACATATATTATCATAATAATCCACAGAAAATAGGTTGAAAGTTTTGAAAACGAACAGGACATTTTTCAAACCAACGCAAACACAAAGAGCATAAATCTACCTCTGGTCTGTTTGTTCCAGATGTGTGTAATGTGGCATGTACTTCCACTGTGTAACCAATCTACACATTTATTAATACCCATAATTCATAGTTCATGTTTCTTTTTTTGTTTGTCCATTCATATCTCTTTGGTCATGTCCAGGTGAGATCAAGACTCCCAGTCAAATAAACTCAGAAAAATATTCGGTTATAATGACTTTTTTTTTTTTAATTTACTTATCTGTATATCTGAAATGTGCATCCAGTAAAATGACACAATTTCTTCTGATTCTTTCAGGAAAACCAACCGACAATGAACACTGCGCTGTTATATACTTCAACTGCACTGGATGGGGCAGTGTGAACTGCAACACTTTGCATTCATTCATATGTTATGATGAACCTCTGATTCTTGTGAAGGAGAATAAGACGTGGGAGGATGCATTAGTGCACTGCAGGTCTCTGAAGGTCCAGAACCCGAATGCCTACAACAGCCACCGCTACGACCTGGCCACCCTGCTCACTCCAGATGACCACGACTACGCCAAAGAGATGATCCAAGAGGCCACCACTGACATGGTAGGTCCATGTTCTACAGTGGACACTAACTGTGTGTTTGAGTGGCTCATCCTCTGTGTTCTCTGATGAATGTTCCTCAGGTGTGGACCGGTCTGCGATTCCTGGCTGGTCGGTGGATGTGGGTGGGTGGAGAACAACTACAGCACATGATTGAACGCTGTGAAGATGACCAGGCCTGTGGTGGACTGAGCAAGAGTAACTCAGATCCCTACAAACAAAAAAAGTGTGAAAGGAAATTCAATTTCCTCTGCTCCTTGAGGCGTTAAATTCACGACAATTTCATGTAAAGATCCTTTTCTGAGAGAAAATTAGCTTCAAATCAAAATCTGAAGTTCATTTCATGTAGAGAATGTCTGTTTACTAAGGATGTGACGTATTTGTGAATAGAATGATAGTCAGTGTCTGCATTTCATAAGGAAATTAAGAAAAAATGGAGAAGCACAGAATCCAAATTTCATAAAGTCCACAGTGAAGTTTCCACAGTCAGTCATTCATCATCAGTGTCAGTCGTATACGGTGTCATGTCATCTGCTGGTTTTGGTCCACTGTGTTTGATCAAGTCCAAGGTCAATCATCTAACAGGTGATTTCAGACCACTTCATGCTTCTATCTGTGGACAAACTCTACAGAGGTGCTGCTTCCTTTTCTAGCAGGACTTGGCTCCACCCACAAGATTACTCTGAACTACTATGATTCTTGATTGGTCAGTCAGCTGTCCTAACCTCAACCCTGAAGAGAATCTTTGTGGTATTGTTTAGAGGAAGATGAGAGACACTGGACCTGAAAATAAAGGTGACCTGAAGACCACTATCAAGGCAACCTGGGCTTCCATAACACCTCAGCAGAGCCACAGATGGATCATCTCCATGCAACGTCACATTGATGCAGGAATTTATCCAAAAAGAGCCTCGAAAAAACTACAGGCTTTAAAATAGAAGTTCAGAAACAAATGGGTGACGTCACACTTCCTCTGTCCACTGCTTATGTGGTCTTTGGTCACAGGTGTTGGCTGATCACAAAGGACACGTGTCTCCTCAAGATGATACATCCTTAAAAGTGGTGGGCTGCAACTGAAGGACCATTAAGACACCAAATTGAGCATGGTCATGATGCCAGGCTCAGTCCATAATCCAGTACTTCACTGAACACACCTGATTTCAATGCCAGTCCATGTCATTGGATGGTCACTAGATCCTCTTTAACATGGTGAGTCCTGTTCAGGACCCCATATTTAACCTGTTTAACTTGTGTCTCATCTTAGTCTGCTGCTGTTCCTTCTGGTTCCAATCAGAAGACGGGTCACATCACCCTCGTACTGACTTCCCTTTACTGACTTCCTGTCACTTACAGGATCCAGTTTCAGATTTTCATTGTATGAGTTTAAGTACCTACATGGTTTGACACCCCCATACCTTTCAGAGCTTTTAACTGCGCACACTCCGTCTACAGAAACACCATCCTCAAATCACCTGATTTTAGATGTACCAAAAACCCGTCTGAAGATGAAAGACATCAGAGCCTTTTCTGTAGCAGGTCCAAGACTCTGGAACACTGACCCAACAAATCACATGTGCACAGTCCATCCAGTCCTTTAAATCCCTTTTACAGATGCACCTATTTGCACTGGTTTTAATACAAGTGTGTGACATTATTTTATCTACTGGTTGTGTTTTAGATGATGTATCCTATTTATTTTATATGTTCTTATCAGTTTCAGTTTATTTTCTTCTTCTTCTCACTAGTTCACTATATCATGGACTTCCTTCTATCTGTTTACTGCACATTGGGTACCTTGTGTTGTTTTGTGTGTGGGGCCGCTGTGGGTCAGGAGGTAGAGTGGGTCGTCCAATAACCCAAGGGTCGTGTCCTTGGACAAGACACTTCACCCCCCTTACCTCCAGTGTCACCCATACTGGTGTGTGAATGTGTGTGAATGCTTGGTGGTGGGAGGGGCCGTTTGGTGCAGATTGGCAGCCATGCTTCCATCAGTCTGCCCCAGGGCAGCTGTGGATACAGATGGAGTTTACCACCACCAGAGTGGGAATGTGTGAGTGAAGGAAGAATGGATCACACACCTCGAAAAGCACTACAGAAATCCAATCCATTATTATTATTATTATTATTAATATTATTATTATTTTTGTTATTATTAAATGTGCTGTAGAAACAAACTGGACCTTGATGAACACATCAGTCAAATCCATGTTTTGTCTGTCAAAAACATTTAAATGTATTTAAATGGGTAGGTGTGTTCGAATATTCTAGACAGGTTCTGTATATACTTCAGATTTTACCACTATGTAGGGATGTCCGATACTGGCTTTTTTGCCAAAAACCGATATGCCGATATTGTCCAACGCTTAATTTCCGATTCCGATACCTACAGATACCGCTGCCAATATATGTGGGATATTAAACTAATTTTAGGTAACATCACATATCTCCTGTCATGGAATTAACACATCATGCCTAATTTTATTGTGATGCCCCATTGGATGCATTCTCAAATGCAACAAGGCTTTCAAAATGTAAACACTGTCTGTGCAAAGAATACATACTTCAACTTAACTCTTTCCCCGCCAGAGCACTTTCCAGGGAGTTGGTAGCCAGCGCCAGCCTTTTTGGTCATTTTCACTAATCTTTGGAGGCTGACTGAAAATGTTGTGTTAGGAGTATGTGAACACTGAAGACATCAAAAGAAAGAACAGAACTTCAACTTTAAACACAAGAAATGATTTTATTCTGTCTTCATTTGTTCATGAGATATGAACATTTGAATATTGGTCATTTTAAGGAAAAAACCGAATTTTGAGCAAAAAACTGAGAAAACTTCATTTTTTTCCAAAGATATTGATTATCAAGATAAAACTGATTTCCTATTTACATTTTTGACTCTTTCTCATTTACCAACAGTAACACTGTATTCCAAATCACAAAATTAAATAATAACAACAACAATAATAATAACAAACAGCTCTAAGATATAACTTATAGAAACTTATCACATTTACATACATCAGTTATAAGTCTAACACATATTAGTTTAGTTTTTTGATATAAACACTTCAATATTCCTCATTTTCAAGAAAAAAATAAACAAATGCACTAAATACTGTAGATTTCTGGCCTTTCCTTGGCTGCACCAGGTCCTCCTGTTGGACCACCTGCTGTGTTTGATCTGGAAATAATTATATGGACATCTAGTTATTTATCTATGTATGAATTTATGTATTTATTTATTTATTTCATACTAAAGCCAAATAAACAGTGTCTTCCATGTGTCCTGCTGACATTCTACAGCTGAATCTGTTCTGTGTCCTCAGTCTGAATCTGAACTCACTCTAACAGATGAACACTGTCCTTTGTCTTGTCTCATGTCTGTGTCTGTCTTCTCCTTGAATGTCCTCTATAAATGTCTCTTTTCTCTTCCTCCTGTCTGTCATTGTCTCTGTGTCGCTCCATGTCCCTCCTCTTCCTCATCTCCGTGTCAGACCTGAGCCGCTCCGTGTTTCCCGTGTTCCGTGTCCGTCTCCCTTACCTTCTATTTCTCCGTTCCTGTCTCTAAATGGTTCTTCTGTAGCTCCATCATATATATTATTCTCAGACTCTGTCTCCATGATCATCTTTAAGGTTTTTGAAACTGTACGCGGTTCCTGCAGAATCTGCATTTCCTCATTCAGTGACTTCCGCTGGATGTGTTGCCATGGGATACGGAGACTCCAGTGCAAAAACATTAAACCCGGTCCGTCATTTTTCCGAAAAAGCTGCTTAATTGTTTGTTTTTGGACTAAGGAAAGTAATTCACACGATCCGCAACAGTTTCAACTACAGTATAACAGTGAAAACACGGAGTGACGGAAAATCTCATCATTGGCGAAGAAAGAGTTAAGCTGTGGAAAAAATGCCATAGTTATTTATTTTCTCTCCCTCCCTCCATGAGTCTATTACAGTGTGGCAACGCTACAGGGTGGGGAAGCAAAATGTACAATATTTTGAGGCAGGGATTGAAAGACAGTGTATGACCAATTAGTTTATTGAAAGTCATGAGAATTTATTTGCCACAAGAAAATGTCCATAATAGAAAATGTTTTTATTCTATGTGTCCTCCTTCTTCCTCCTTCCTTCCTTTCTCCTTCCTCTCTCCTTCCTTCTTACTCATATGGGCAAAAGTTTCTGAAAATGTATGGATAATAGTGTTAGGTATGATTATGACATCAATATATGTTTGGTTTCAAAACAATTGACGTTGTGCCTGCTGAGAAAAACAACTAAATGTTCGTTGTAAATTTTGCTTCCCCACCCTGTACTGTACAATTTTGAAAACTGCACATTTCATTCAGCTACAAACAATGCTTCATTTACGCGTCGGTAAATGCCGGTGAAATCAAGGCATTATTTTATCGGTTTTAATGATAGGCAAAAAAACCGATACCGATATTCACCGATATTACATTTTTATGCCAATATCGGGCCGATAATATCGGTGGGCCGATATTATCGGACATCCCTACCACTATGTCATGAATATGAATATGTTTGGGGATGTTGTATCACAATCCCATATTTACCGTGTGGAACCAGTAAAGTTAATTTAACAGCCTTTTTTTCTCCTGTGAACTGTGTGGTTCTGTCCAAATCCAGTCAATCCATCAGGTTCAGTTAGACTACACCTGGTACTGGATGGATTGGTACACATCTAGATCTGGACAGGATGCAGTTAGTCTTTTGTCTATAATTCTCAGTGGTTACATTTCACTGTGTTTTACATCTTCATCATCATACTCTTCCTCCACTCTGTCGATGTCCTATTGGTTTATAAACTCTGGTGTCTCTCTGTGGTGATGGATGTATGTATGTTACAATTTCATTTAATATTTAAGCATAAAATTAAACGTGCTGAACAGACTCTCTGTGATCTTGAAAAAGTCTCATTTTTATATATACAGGGTGGGGAATCAAAATTTACAACGAACATTTAGTTGTTTTTCTCAGCAGGCACAACGTCAATTGTTTTGAAACCAAACATATACTGATGTCATAATCATACCTAACACTATTATCCATACATTTTCAGAAACTTTTGCCCATATGAGTAATCAGGAAAGCAAACGTCAAAGAGTGTGTGATTTGCTGAATGCACTCGTCACACCAAAGGAGATTTCAAAAATAGTTGGAGTGTCCATAAAGACTGTTTATAATGGAAAGAAGAGAATGACTATGAGCAAAACTATTACCAGAAAGTCTGGAAGATACTATTAAAGAAGAATGGGAGAAGTTGTCACCCCAATATTTGAGGAACACTTGCGCAAGTTTCAGGAAGTGTGTGAAGGCAGTTATTGAGAAACAAGGAGGACACATAGAATAAAAACATTTTCTATTATGGACATTTTCTTGTGGCAAATAAATTCTCATGACTTTCAATAAACTAATTGGTCATACACTGTCTTTCAATCCCTGCCTCAAAATATGGTAAATTTTGCTTCCCCACCCTGTATACACCTGATCATAGCCTGCAATTTAAAATGAGATTATCAGCACCAAAATAGGTTATTTCCAAATGCTATTTCCAGCATCTCCTGGCCGTGTCGAACTAGACTGGACTGCTTTACGGCAGACTTGGGTCACTATGACGACCACAACACACCAACCGGCAGAGTTAGGCTAAGTGGTGAAAAGTAAGCTGAACGAGTGAGGAGTAAGATCTGTCCTTTTTCCTAAAGAAAAGGATTTGTTGGATTTATTTAGTTGTAATGGTGGACACTGGAACTGGAGCTGGACTGACAGAAAGAAAAAGAAAATTAATGGGTAGAGTGATAGAGCACAGACTAAAACAGCGGTACACCTCTGCATTGAACCAATGGATAGAACTAAGGGAGTTAAAGGAATGAAAACAGAACTGCAGTTGTCCCTCTTCCTTCTCCACAGCTATAGAATGCTTGTGTTCTTTACACAGATGCACTGGAACATTGGATTGGACTCTAGTGTCTGTTGGTAGCTCAGTCCAACACTTAGGGTGTATTCACACCAGGAAAGTCCAATAGTTCACTTGCTTTGGGCCGGAGGTAATTTTTATTTATTTATTTATTTTAAATTTTTGTGCGGTTCGCTTTCATATTGTACATTTTTGTAAGTGGACCAAAATCTGTAAACACAACCACGTGTGCTGAGGTCGTTCAGCCATTGGACAGAAATGAGCAGAGTCGATTAAAGCGCTTCGTCCAAAGTGAAAGGAGAGAATCATGGAAATTTTGCGTGCTGTTTTTGTTGTCGTCATATCGATATGGTTTTTACAGATGCAGATGTTTGCACAAATGTTTGAGCAGCAAGAGCATTTGATGCATCGTCAAGTTCACTATATTGTACAATTCATTTCTCAACAACAAAGACACAAGGCAAGACGACTACAGAGGACAGCGCTCATGTGCACACATCATGTTGTGACTGTTGCTTTTATTCACGCAAGACGTAACAGGTGTGAAGTTGGAATTATGCGAGTATATCAAAAGACTGTTCTCCAAAAGCATTAGTGCTCCATACTGCTTACCTGTGTGTATCTATCCTATATCACTGTTAAGTTTAGCCAGGTACAGAATTCCTTAACGCAGGTAAAGTTTGCTGGAGGGTGATGAAGTCATTTATTTTTATTTTTTTCAAGCACAAAACACAAATCTAACCGGAGTTCTGAAAATGAAATGTCCGCATGTTACTGTTTTGCATAAGCACTGAATCCAACCCATACCCACAATGAAGCTCAATTACCGGGAACATAAAAAAAATGATACTGGCTTTTGACCTCTGCCTTCCTACAGTGACAATATGAACTAATAATGCAAAAAAACAACTGTGTCGGATCAGGTGTGGGCTGCTTTCACACCTCAAACGAACTGCACCAGGGTTCGTATGGAACCGTGCTCAGACCACCTCTTCAGCTGGGTCTCAGTTCGCTTGTTTGGTCTGGAACAGAATTCAGTGGTTTTTATTGACACCAGCCCAAAAGGCCCGAACCAAGGGAGCAAACGAACTCTGGTCCGTTTTAAACGGCCCAAACAAGGCAGGTGTGAATACACCCTTAGTAAACACTTGTGTGTTAGCCACAGGGCTAGCTCTGTGATGGGGTTAATCTGTTTGATCTGGAGCATTGATTCAGTCCAAACTAAGGGCTTTGGAAGGTCAGACTGAAATGGTTCTGGATGGAGTTGAATGTTCATGCCAGGGCCTGGATACTACACTGTCCTTCAGGAACAAGACAATTCTAGCAGTAGAATACTGTGAATGCAGAAGGCTGAAGCAGATAGAGCTGACCTGCTAATGTACAATGAGGAAGATGAAGAAGGACTGTGAAGTCATTTATGAAAATGACTGAATACTCTGTGGAAAAGCTAGAGCAAATGTATATTATTGGGACACGTCTAAACACCAGTCTGTGAGGAACAGTTAGGAGCTCTGGAGTAAAAGAGACGAGATGAGAGAGTGCACCATTCAAATATTGTCATCAGGACAGGTTGCAAGTGGTCAGCCAGCAGAGCGCTGAGGGAGGCCGAGGATCGGCTGCATCATGCTGACAGTGTCGGGTCAGTAGTTCAGGGCAGGCTTGGCCTGGGTTGCTCCACCAGAAAAAGCTGGAAGAAAGCTGATCCAAAGGAGTGACGGGACATGATGCAGAGAAAGATCTGAAAGGTAGATAGGCAGAGGAAGAAGGCTGGCATGTCAAGGCTGTAGCCATGAACAACCAGGGCAGCTGGATGAGATGGGAGACTGGGAGAGAGAGGGCCCAGACCTGGCAGGACGACTGGAAGATGGAAGGACACCGGATCAAGTTCTTCTTGTCTTCCGTCTACGATGTTCTGCATCCATGCCATTGGCGCCGACCTGTTGAGGTGAGCCAGTCACAATAAACCCTTTATCGTATTTTCCATGTACAGTCACTACCTCGAAAGCATTTAGTGTAGTTATAGACAATGTTAAAGTTCAGTGACAATATTTGTACATATACAAAGTAAACAAGTGCATACATAATGTCATCATAGTTCAGTCAAGGTCAAGTCCATGTTGTCAGTCACAGACATTTACATGTATTTAAATATGTGTGTGTGTGTGTGTGTGTGTGTGTGTGTGTGGGGGGGGGTCCCAATCCATTTAAGTATCTATCATATTGAACCAATAATGCCAATTTCACAGCTGTTTCCTTTTTTTTTTTCTTTCTTTTACAGCTTGGTTCAGACATTCACAGAGTCCAAAGAACGGATGAATGAACCTTTTGTCAAACTGGGCCCAACACTCCAACCTGTAGAGTCAGTTTACCACTGGGCTGTGAACAGGAAGACAACACAAAGTACCATGACTGGATTTGTATAGTTGCATTAATAGGAGTGTGTCTGTACTCTGCTGTCATTGGTCCCTGGTATCTGTTGAACTGTTGACTTGGTGCAGAGTTGGAGTGAAAAGCATCAGTACCTTTGATCATCCCAGAGGTTCCAGCTGTCTTTGTCCTGCTTTCATCTAAGGTGAGTGTTGGTAAAACTGGGTAGACTAATGCTGGGACACTGCAGGGGATTTACACTCAAATCCCACCGTGACCATGTGAACAGCACAGATGCATGATTTTTATGGAAAAAAATTAGGACTGCGTAAGCTGGTTTAAAACAGTATTCTGATGATTATTATGGGCAGTATTATAATTAAAGATTTACAATCTGTATGGTTGGAAATCAGTCAAAATGTACAGATGACCTCTAGAAATGTCATGTACTTCTGCTCACTGTCACTAAATCCAAATTTTCATTGAGGTTGTGTTTATTTTTTTCCATTTCTGCACAGATCACCCTAAATCCTACTAAATATGGACTTTAAAGTATGTTGTGATAATATTGTGATTATGACTGTAGTTGGATTAATTGTGGATCTGCAGCTGACATTTTTAGTCATGTGTAAATGAAAATTTTTTCCCTCCATTGTTTTATACCACAATTGTTTATAAGTGATAGAAGCAGAAGTGGTCACAGTACAGCATTATTAGAAAATACTTAACTATTTTGTTGTGTAACGGTGGGAACACATATATTCATTATCTTACATGTTATTTTTGCATTTCTTTATTATTTTTATTTGTCAGACCTTTATTTAACTAGATAAAACCCCATTGAGATCAAGATCTCTTTTACAAAGGCAATCAGGGCAGACAGGTAATAACAATAAATTAAAAAAAAAAAAAACAGTAATGTAATAACAGAAAAGTTTGACTGTTTGTACAGTGCAATTTTTTAAAGTGAAAAATTTATTTGAGGTCACAGTAATTTAAAAACATAGGCACTGTCCTATTAACTCTCGCAGTCTTGTCTGTAAGATGGAGCGAAAAGCTTGAAACGACATGAACTCTGGTATTTTCTGTTTTCTGTCTTGTCCTTCGAAGAGAGTGGACATGTTTTTCTGAGCTCTGCTATCTGCTGCTTTTTTTCCTGCCTCCCCAGTCTGCTTGGCTTTGCTGTGTCTTGTCTGACTTACTTTACTTTTGAATCCCCTGCTTGTTGAGCTCTCGAACAGCAAATATGGAATTGATCAACTGGTCACTCAGTGCAATTGACATAATTTTTTCATCAAGGAAGAATGGTCTTGGGGAGCCTGCCTGCCCTGATAGAACAGTTGCAGCCGGATACACCCGGGACAGGTGGAGGGTGGTCTGTCTGTCTGCTCTGTCGGTGGAGGATATTTACCTATTTGGATTTATGATTCATATGATTTATGATTTATGATGGGTGACACGGTGGTGCAGTGGTTAGCACTCGTGCCTCACAGCAAGAAGGTCCTGGGTTCGATTCCAACGCCAGTCGACGGGGGGTGGGACCTTTCTATGTGGAGTTTGAACGTTCTCCCCGGGTACTCCGGCTTCCTCCCACCATCCAAAGACATGCACTAATAGGTTAATTGGTTAATCTAAATTGCCCATAGGTGTGAATGTGAGAGTGATTGTCTCTATATGTTCAGCCCTGCAATGAACTGGCGACTTGTCCAGGGTGTACCCCGCTTTCGCCCCTATCTAGCTGGGATAGGCTCCAAGCGACCCCTGTGACCCTAGTGAGGATAAAGCGGGTTCAGATAATGAATGAATGAATGGATTTATGATAGTGGGACACCTTCTGATTAGTCTTGGAATTGACCTGATCTAACGCAAAATCAGCAAGACAGCAGCATGCAAAGAGACCCCGCTGCTGTCGGTGGAAATTGAGAAGCACTTCAGGGCAGTGAGTGATAATGTGAAGGAATTACAACGGGCGGTGATGCAGTCGGGGAAGATCGAGGGATTGTGCGGGGACCTTACTGGTCGAAGATGCTAAGGAATGCTGAGGCCAGGTATAACAAAATGAAGTTATACTAATTTAATGCAGAAATCAAGTTTCCCCCTGGCCTAAATTGTTTCTCCCCTGAGAACTGAAGAAGCAGCAGGTGCTTCTCAAATCTACTCCCCTTGCAGTCAAAACATCTTCCATGGCCAGGACAACAGTAGGGCTTGGACTAATAAGAACTGAACTGAACTGACAGGACAATATGACCTACTGGAGTCTCTTTATCTTCGCACACACATTCCACAATTATTACACAGTTCAAGCATATTCCCTACCCCCATTTTTTTTTTTTCACGTCTGTTCACGCTGTCCCCCAGTTCCCTTTAAATCCATGAAAAAATTCCAGCATGTGTCCACGTGTACTGTGTGAAATCTGTATGATGTCTTATATTTGTGCTTTGTATTATCTTCTGTTCTTCACTGCAATTTTCGAAGAAAGGGTTTTGTGGTAACGCTCTAGTTGTATTATGTACTAGGAGCAGCGGCCCGATGTCCCTAATCATCGAACTCAATTTTGTTTGATGTACTCTGTACTGTCAAATGACAATAAAGGCAATTCAGATTCTGATTTTCAGTTCCATTTGAAGTGTGTTCCAGGAAGAGGGGGTGGGGCAAAGCTGAAAGCTCGCATCCCCAGTTCAGTTCTAACTTTGGGTACATTCAAATAATACAGATCACAAGACCGTAAAGAATATTTACTGGTTGATCTTTGGAGAAAACAATATAGGTAAGACGGAACCATGCCTAGAAGAGTTTTGTAGGATAAGGTTAACCAATGGGCCAACCTTTGAGAGTTCAAATACGGACACTTAGCTTTAGCATATACTTCAATGATGAGTGAAGCCATTACAACCAGTAAAAAAAAACAGTGCACAATGGTAAACAGTGTTTAACCCTGTAAAGCCTGAACCATTAAATCATTGACAGAAAATTCCAGTTCTTTGAAACTGGAGACTTTATTGGTCCTTCTGAAAAACCAAAACCATTTTTTTTTTCAAATATCAATTTCCATGTATGATTTTCAATTTTGTATCATATTTGATACATTGGGTCTCAATGCTGGGACATGGAATGTCACTTCGCTGGGGGGGAAGGAGCCAGAGCTTGCGAGGGAGATCAAGAGATACCGTCTAGATGTAGTCGGGCTCACCTCCACACATAACTTGAGCTCTGGAACCCAACCCCTCAAAAGGGGCTGGACTCTCCACTTCTGTGGCGTTGCCTGTGGTGAGAGGCGGCGGGCTGGTGTGCACTTGCTCATAGCCCCTCAGCTCAGCCACCATGTGTTGGAGTTCACCCAGGTGAATGAGAGGGTCGCATCCCTGCGCCTTCGGGTTGGGGACAGATGCCTCACTGTTGTCTCGGCCTACGGCCCGAACAGCAGTATAGAGTACCCGGCCTTCTTGGAGTCCCTGGGAGGGGTGCTAGATGGTGCTCCGACTGGGGACTCCATTGTTCTCCTGGGTGACTTCAATGCTCACATGGGCAACAACAGTGATACCTGGAGGGGGGTGATGGGGAAGAACGACCTCCCCGATCTGAACCCGAGTGGCGTTTTGTTATTGGACTTTTGTGCTCGCACAGTTTGTCCATAACGAACACCATGTTCGAACACAGGGGTGTCCATAAGTGCACTTGGCACCAGGACACCCTAGGCCGGAGGTCGATGATCGACTTCGTTGTTGTGTCAACAGACCTCCGGCTGCATTTTGGACACTTGGGTGAAGAGAGGAGCAGAGCTGTCAACCGATCACCACCTGATGGTGAGTTGGATCCGCTGGCAAAGGAGGAAGCTGGACAGACTCTGCAGGCCCAA
Organism: Sphaeramia orbicularis; assembly: GCF_902148855.1. Lineage (NCBI taxonomy): Eukaryota > Metazoa > Chordata > Actinopteri > Kurtiformes > Apogonidae > Sphaeramia > Sphaeramia orbicularis. The sequence goes on from NC_043964.1 coordinate 54,543,030, forward strand.
ACGTGTTGTGAAGGTCTGTTGGGAACGTCTGGCAGAGCCCAATGTCAACGCGGTCTTCAACTCTCACCTCCGGGAGAGCTTCTCCCAGATCCCAGGGGAGGCTGGGGACATTGAGTCCGAGTGGACCATGTTCTCCACCTCCATTGTTGAAGCGGCTGCTCGGAGCTGTGGCCGCAGGGTCTCCGGTGCCTGTCGTGGCGGCAATCCCCGAACCCGGTGGTGGACCCCGGAAGTAAGGGATGCCATCAAGCTGAAGAAGGAGTCTTATCAAGCCTTGTTGGCTCGTGGGACTCTGGAGGCAGCTGATGGGTACCGTGGGGCCAAGCATGCTGTGGCCCGAGTGGTTGTGGAGGCAAAAACTCGGGTCTGGGTGGAGTTTGGGGAGGCCATGGAGGAGGACTATCAGTCGGACTCGAAGAAATTCTGGCAAACCATTCGGCGCCTCAGGAGGGGAAAGCAGTTCCCCACCAACACTGTTTACAGTGGAAGTGGGGAGCTGCTGACCTCGACTGGGGATGTTGTCTGACGGTGGAAGGAATACTTTGAGGATCTCCTCAATCCCACTGCCATGTCTTCCATGGAGGAAGCAGAGGCTGAGGTCTCAGAGGTGGACTTGTTCATCACCCAAGCTGAAGTCACCGAGGTGGTTGGAAAGCTCCTCGGTGGCAGGGCACCGGGGGTGGATGAGATTCTCCCTGAGTACCTTAAGTGTCTGGATGTGCAGGGATTGTCTTGGCTGACACGTCTCTGTAACATTGCGTGACAGTCGGGGACAGTACCTTTGGATTGGCAGACCGGGGTGGTGGTCCCCCTTTTTAAGAAGGGGGACCGGAGGATGTGTTCCAACTACAGGGGGATCACACTCCTCAGCCTCCCGGGGAAAGTCTATTCTAGGGTACTGGAGAGGAGGATCCGACTGATAGTCGAACCTTGGGTCCAAGAGGAACAATGCGGTTTTCATCCTGGTCGCGGAACACTGGACTAGCTCTATACCCTCCATCGGGTGCTCGAGGGTTCATGGGAGTTCGCCCAACCAGTCCACATGTGTTTTCTGGATTTGGAGAAGGCGTTTGACCGTGTCCCTCGTGATACCCTGTGGGGAGTGCTTCAGGAGTATGGGGTCCGGGGCCCTCTGCTCAGGGCAGTCCGGTCCTTGTACGACCAAAGCAGGAGCATGGTTCGCATTGCCGGCAGTAAGTCAGACCCGTTCCAGGTGCACGTTGGACTCCGGCAGGGCTGCCCTTTGTCACCGGTTCTGTTCATAATTTTTATGAACAGAATTTCTAGGTGCAGTCAGGGGCTGGAGGGGGTCCAGTTTGGGGACCACAGGATTTCATCTCTGCTTTTTGCAGATGATGTTGTACTGTTGGCCTCATCGAGCCTGGACCTCCAACGTGCCCTTGGGCGGTTTGCAGCAGAGTGTGAAGTGAGTGGGATGAGGATCAGCACCTCCAAATCCGAGGCCATGGTTCTCAACCGGAAAAAGGTGGTTTGCCCTCTCCGGGTCGGTGGGGAGCCCTTGCCCCAAGTGGAAGAGTTCAAGTATCTCAGGGTCTTGTTCACGAGTGAGGGAAGGATGGAGCGTGAGATTGACAGATGGATAGGTGCAGCGTCTGCAGTGATGCAGTCACTGTACCGGTCTATCGTGGTGAAGAAGGAGCTGAGCCGAGAGGCGAAGCTCTCGATTTACCGGTCAATCTACGTTCCTACCCTCACCTATGGTCATGAGCTTTGGGTCATGACCGAAAGGACAAGATCCCAGATACAAGCGATCGAAATGAGTTTCCTCCGCGGGGTGGCTGGACGCACCCTTAGGGAAAGAGTGAGGAGCTCAGTCACCAGGGAGGAGCTCGGAGTAGAGCCGCTGCTCCTCCACATCCAGAGGGGCCAGCTGAGGTGGCTCGGGCTTCTGTTTCAGATGCCTCCTGGACACCTCCCTGGGGAGGTGTTCCGGGCATGTCCCGCCGGGAGGAGACCTTGGGGAAGACCTAGGACACGCTAGAGAGACTATGTCTCTCGGCTGGCCTGGGAACACCTCGGGGTCTCCCCGGAAGAGCTGAAGGAGGAGTCTGGGGAGAGGGAAGTCTGGGCATCCCTGCTTAGACTGTTACCCCCTCGACCCGGCCCCGGATAAAGCGGAGGATGGATGGATGGTCTCAATGCTCAAATATTATTTTTGAACAAACAAAAACATAATATAACACAAACATGCCTAACAAATTGGTAATTCCTTTTCAAAATTAGCCAAGTTCTGCCTCCTGACAGTCTTGTAGTGTCACTGGAAAGGCCTCTGGTGAATGAACTCCTCCCCCTGATGGATTATCCATGTATTGCATGTATCTAATTGTATACATCAGGTTTTTCCAAGAAAACAAATCACCCTGATCATGTAGAGGGCTTCAAAACTCATCACCCTCAATTTACAAAGCAGGTTTCTGATGTGGATTTGGAAGGAAAGCTCCTGATCTACCAGAAAACCAACATATTTATATATTGTCACTAGTTCTATCGGAGTGCGTTAGGATGTGATCAACCTGGCCATCAGTGGTATGCTTCGTTTGTGTGCAAAAACCATGACTTTAGTTTTGTCAGCATTTAAATCCAGTTTCAATGACTCAAGACGAGCCTGAACTATATTAAAAGCAGCTTGTAAAAACTCTAATGCCTGGGCAATTGATGATGAGCAGAAGTAGATGACAGTGTCATCAGCATAAAAGTGATACATGGCATTTGACACATTATCACACATCCTGTTTATATAAATGGTGAATAAAATGGGTCCTACTACTGAGCCCTGTGGTACTCCTTTTGCAATGTTAAGGAGCGAGGAGGAGGAGCCAGACAACTGGACACACTGTTCTGTACGTCAAAATATTTCAAACTAACTGGTAGCTTGTTTTGATATATCAATCTGAAGCCCTGGATCAGTTAAAAGAGAATGATCAACAATATCGAATGCCTTAGGTCAATGAAAAGTGCAATGCAATACTGTTTACAGTCCAGTGCTTGGATGAAATTATTTAAAACCTTTAGTCCAACAGTAACAGGACTGTGCTGCTTTCTAAAACCTGAATGAAATGTTGTTAAAATGCCATTTATATCTAAAACCGCTTTCAGTTAGTTGCAAACTATTTTTTCAAAATTTGTTGAGATTGGCGTGTAGTTATTCACTTCTGAAGCATCGCCACCTTTTAGCAGAGGAAGTACAAACACAGATTTCTTGACTGTGGGAATTTCATTTGTCTTACAACTAGGGATGCACCGATACCAGTGTCAGGTATTGGTCCGATACTGAGCGCGTGTACTAATATTCATACTGGTAAAAGTGCTCCAACACAAACACGCTAGTTAGTATTAGTATTACATCACCAAGTTTTATTAATACTGACTTTCTTCTTCCTCTTAAAAAAACGTTGTGGTATTTATCCAGTATGGTAAATTAAGAGCGGCACCCCCTGGTGGATTAATTGAGAAACACTCATTCCAACGCATGAAATGTCAGTAGCAGCACTTTGTTCCAGTCAGACTAATAATAATGACAAAGCACATTTTCAAAAGGAACAAAGAACTGGAATGGGATTATTAAGTACCAGTATCTGTACTCAGTTTCGTCAAGTACTCAAATCTAAGCACTTGTACTTGGTCTGGAAAAAAGTGGTATCTGTGCATCCCTACTTAAAACTCAAGTTAAAAATGTGGGACAGCGGCTCACCTATAAAATCAGCCGCCAGTTTTAAAAAGAAAGGCTCCAGTTTGTCAGGACCAGCTGCCTTTGTTGTGTCTAGTTTTTTTAGTTCTCTGAGAACCTCAGCAGTAGACACAGGAGTAAAATGTAAAGTTAAAACAGGCTCAGTTAAAACAGAATTAAAAGAGTCAAATAAAAATCCAGCAGATATAAAATGTTCATTAAAATTATTTAGTATGGCAGGTTTATTGGTTAACATTTTTCCCTCTTTAGTTAATAAATTAGGCAGGTCCTTTACCGGAGCTGACTCAGAAGTGGATTTTACTACGGGTGGGGCTTATTTCAGGAAAATTTTGAGATTCAACTTTAGCCCAGATTTTCTAATGCTCCCATGTCTTGGGAATACAAAAATGTGAAAAAACCACAAATCAAGTGGGTTCAGAAAATGAATGAATGAAGTGTTAGTGATTCCCACCAAAATGTGTGCTCGTGTTTCCTGCCACACTAATGGCGGCAAATTCAAATGGAATGTACATGTTGCAATATTTCTCTAATGTGGCTTTGAAAGGGCCAAAGGCCTTGAGGAATCCCACCAGGAAACCAGAGGGAAGAGAACTTAGGACATATTTGATAAAATGTCGGAATGCAGTGAATTTTTGAAAAAACTAGGCATTTTGGTGACCTTTAACCTCCAACATGACCTTGACATTAGACTTTTCATAGTACAAAGTACTCTTACGATACAATATGGCACTGACAAGATCATTAAATGGCGAAACATGAGCATATTTATACATTGCACTGGACAAAATAGTGGAGAAGCTGTGAAAGTTGCGATTTTCAGAGTTAAAAAAGTAATTTTCTGGGTGGGGGGTTGGGGGTGTTGTTTGGACCACAATTTCAAAAAAAAAATTACACAGGAGTGCTTAGAACATCTTGTAGCATCAGAAAATCAGGGCTAATGTGGTATTTGATATTAAGCCCCCCCCCCATTACTACTTTCATAAACTTCTAAGGGTCATTCAGGTTTTTAGCTGTTTCACTGAGGTTAAACTCAGACTGGGCTTTCTTAACCAAAAAGTAGGGCTGCACGATTAATCAATTTTAAATCGAAATCGGATTTTTTAATTAGGACGATTTTTAAAAAAGGGAAATCATAAAATCGTTTTCATCTATCTCGTGCCTCCGGGCCGTGTGCTTGCGGGCTACCGTAGGCTCCTCCTCCTATCAGTGACAGCGGTCTGTCACAGAAGTCCGTGTAATGACCGGACTTTAAATGTGTTAATGAGCCCACAGTACTTATAGCAATGTAAGCTGTGGCTTCACGCACGGATCCCACAACTGAAATATAACTGCATGTGGATCATTCATCTTCCGTTGTCCCGGATCCGTACCGTACTGTCTTCTTCTGAACCGGGTCCGGGTCTCGGGGTCATCAGCCTCAGCAGAGGAGCCCACACAGCCCTGTGCCCACACACATCCACCAGCTCCACACATAGAATCCCTCCAGTGTGTCCTGGGTCGGTCTATTCCACGCACGGATCCTCCAGTTAAAATAGAACCACATGTGGATCAATCATATTCCGTGGTCCACGCACGCACGACTGATGCCTGTCACTGACTTACAGTGGTATCACTTCTGTGGACCCAGATACCCCAAAAAGGAAAATAAATCAATTTTTAACTAGAAGCACTTTGAGAGCGCAGACCTCCGCCAAGGCTGATCAGTGGCCCCCCCCGTGGGCCCCCCCACCCCCGATCACCACCAAAATTTAATCATTTCTTCCTTATCCCATTTCCAACAAACCCTGAAAATTTCATCAAAATCTGTCCATAACTTTTTGAGTTATGTTGCACACTAACAGACAGACAAACAAACAAACAAACCCTGGCAAAAACATAACCTCCTTGGCGGAGGTAATTATCAATTTGGTCCTCTTACTTGCTAAATTTTTCATTCACAAATGTAAGTTCTGTAACACAAAACCAAATATTTATTTTCTGAAAGATGTTGAACTTTATTTAAAGCTGTTAGATAAATCTGGAAACAAAAAGGCTATAAAAAACACGAGTATTTGCTCTGATTTGGACATTGTATTATAGTGTATTCCCCCTGGCAAACTTATTTTCTTGTTGTATACATTGTTTATATACTCTACTTCATTCAATAAAGATTTAATTAAGAAAAAAATAAACTTCTGTGGGTTCATCACATGATACCATCACAGATTTAAGGTCAGAGCAGTGCTTTGCATTGTGGGCTGTTCATGAAAACGACATGCTGACTTCTGTTGTCTTTTGTAGTTTTACCCAAAAATCGAAATCAAGTTTTTAGAGGGAAAAAAAAAAATCTGGATTTTTTTTTTTGGCCAAAATCATGCAGCCCGACCAAAAAGGTACATTTATTTATTAACTGATGAAAACGGAGCCAGTCACTATCAGTCTTATTTTTCCTGCTGTGGCCCAGGCCCTTTCTTTAAGGTTTCCCATTTCAGTTGAAAACCAAGGGTTATTGTGCCCTTTCACCTTTAATGTACATAAAGGTGCACGTTTATTTATTAAATTTAAAAGAATCTCATAGAAGTACTGCCAAATGATTTTATTGACAATATTACTGCATTTGTTACTGTTATTAACTTATAATATTCTATTCAGTTCCACTCTGCTCCTCTGCATTATCACAGTGGATAAGACATCAGGGTGTTTGTCTACACACTAGTGTTATTTCTTTTCTATTAAAACTGTTCATGTGTCTGCAGCTCATACAAACTCTCCTGTCATGAAGATTTCGGAGGAAATGTCCTTCTTCGTCCACCTGCTGCTCCTCCTCTGTCCTGTGTATGAGGGAGTGAACCTGCGACATTTCAAATACATACAATACACCAGCCAAAACCCTGGGTTGAAAACCTGGAAGGAGGCACAGGAGTACTGTAGGGAACACCACAGCGACTTGGCCACTATCAGAAATCACACTGACAATGGTTTTATTACTCCATTGAAAGGCTGGATTGGTTTGTACCGTGATGGTTCAAACTCTGCGTGGAAATGGTCCAGAAGAAACGAGACCGCTGACTTCACCAACTGGTCAGGTGTTGTACCTGTTCTATTTTTAGACCTTTCACTTTGTTTCCCATCTTGGAAGTGTCACCACAGGGTTCAGGTCCCCCCACCCCCACTCAAATGACTTCAGTTCTGTTATTTATTTATTTCAGACAATTACCACTACAACGAACACTGCGCTCATAAATACTCCTCCAGTACTGGATGGAGGAGTACGAATTGCAACATTCGGTATCCATTCATCTGTTATGATGAACCTCTGATTCTTGTGAAGGAGAAGAAGACGTGGGAGGATGCATTAGTGCACTGCAGGTCTCTGAAGGTCAAGAACTCCACTGCCTACAACAGCCACTGCTACGACCTGGCCACCCTGCTCACTCCAGATGACCACGACTACGCCAAACAGATGATCCAAGAGGCCACCACTGACATGGTAGGTCCATGTTCTACAGTGGACACTAAGGCACAACCCCAATCCACTCCTTGGCCCTCCACCTTACCCCTCCCCCTCCATTTTGCACATTCACGTGAAGGGGTGGGGGTGTCCCGATTCTCAATGAGTCGCAGGGGAGAGGCTAAGGGGGAGGGCTGTCTGACCCTTGACACAGAGATTTTTCAGGACCACACCACAAAGGGAGAGGTGTGAGAAATTTTCCATAATTCTGTTCGAATCATCGGCAAGATGGAGGTAAAAACAGCTAAAAAAGTGCAGCAGTGATGAAAGAAACACACATATGTACGTATTTTCTTCATAAATAACTTAATCATTTGACCATCCGTTTAATGCCATTTTAACCCTTTCATGCACAAATTATGAGAACCTTAATCAAAATTTTTTCCTGAGTGTTTTCATTCCTCTTTAGGCATGAAAAAAACAATGTGATTGAAAATTGTCTTCAGAAAAATAATTAAAAAAAACAAACAAAAAAAAAAAAAACATTAAAAAAAGAATGAAAAAAAATTCTTAAGAACCTGTTTTTCATGAACTTGCAAAAATGTCCACTCAGCTGGACACCACACGTTTAATTTTTGACGCACAGAAACATGTATTTACTGATAAATTGTGTGAAAACTATGGGGAGGGCTTGTGATTCTGGGGGTTATTAGGGTGGTTCTTAAACATGTGAAATTTTTTCTTCCTGTTTTTCTCAAGGTTTTACCCCCTCAATTTGTTCCTTTACCTATACTGATGTAAAGGAAATGTACCAAAAGAAAATTCTCAGGTATTTACTGGTCGCTCAAGTACCTCAAACTTTTTAATATGCAGACATTAAACATTCACAGACATTTCAACCACAATGCAATATACATTAATCAATGACATGTTTTAAAACTCAATTCTGTAATTCCACACAATATTCCAGTTAAAACAAATCATGTCCTGTGTATTGACAACAAAAATAAAGTCAATTTGAATTTAACATCTAACATTCAAACACTATGACTACAGTCAACCAGAGTCCAATAATGTGTTATTGAAACAGATACTCTATGAATATCTGGAACTACTGAGTAACATGTTCACAGTTCTCACTCCGTCGTGGGCAGATTATCAAGTTCAGCAACAAACGCATTTTCGTTAGCTTTCTGAGTTGCAGACTGGCGATTCTTTTTTTTCTTCAGGTGGCGCCACCTCTCAAATGTTTTTTCAAGCTTGACTTGGCAATTCTGCTTGTCCCTGGTTGGTATCCTGGCTTTCTCTCAGAACTTGGCTATCTCTGACACTGTTGCAGCAGACGACTGACGTACAGTTTTGTGAAGTTCAAGATGATGATGAAAAAACAACCCCAACGACATGCGTAATGATGGCAGCTTAGAACCAACAAGTTCTGATACAGTAGACCCAAGAAGATAGATTTCATCTTGAGACCGGGTCGTGACAGCCATGGTTGGTATGATATTTTTGCTTGCTTCGACAAAGGGAATGCAAATGTCACTATCACTAATGCCACAAAATCATCCCATTTACATAGAAAGTTTTGTAGCTGAAGTGCATGAAACTTCTGGTGACCATGGTTACGTGTTTTAACTGTTTTATCATTGTCGTAACCATGGTAACTTGGCATGTTGCTATCATTGTCACCAGAAAAACAAACAGTGTATTTGATTAAGATACAGTCGATTACAAGTAATAACAAGGAAATATAACATCTGATAACCATAAACATGATAAAGGTCATTAGTAGCATGACCATGAGTACTATTTGCATTTACAAATAGGTGTATATTTTTTTGGAATTTGAGCGGCCTTGAGCTACCCCTAAATTTTGTTCAAATGTGTTAATATTTGTTTGGAGAGTTTGTTTTTGGTATTGGAACAAAATTAGAGGGTAAGACCAAAGAAATTTTGAACTTTAAAAATAAGGACCACCCTAGGGTTTATGCTCCGGAGAGATCTACATAATGTTAACAATTCATGTCAGAAAAGACATGTAGTGTCTTAAAACTTTAATGAAGCTATGTGTAAAAAAAAAAAAAAAAACAACAACTATGAAAAGAACAACAAAATCCATGAATATACAAGAAAACAGCTGTAGAATAGCTGTCCACTGTAGTGACCAGTATGCATGAAAGGGTTAATGCACTACAGATAGCATTTCTGTGGTTTGTGGTTGATAGCTGTAAACAGACGCCCAAAGCTGCTGATGGCATGGTGAAATCTTTCACAAAGTTGTTGCATCTGTTTATTGCGGTATCGATGACTGCTGATGACGTAACCAGTCTCAAAGGGTAGTCGCATTTCAAAGGGGAATGTTTCCACCCCTACTACTTGCAACTCCGTTTCAAGGGTTAGTGCCAAGTGCAAGGGCAAAGGGGTAGGGGTAAGGGGGAGGGGCCAAGGAGTGGGGGTGAAAATGAGAAATGGGATTGGACCTCACTGTGTGTTTGAGTGGCTCATCCTCTGTGTTCTCTGCTGAATGTTTCTCAGGTGTGGACCGGTCTGCGATTCCTGGCTGGTCGGTGGATGTGGGTGGGTGGAGAACAACTACAGCACACGATCGAATGCTATGACGATAAAAAGACCTGTGGCGGACTGAAAAGGAGTAACTCAGATCCCTACATACGAAGAAAGTGTGAAAACAAATTCAATTTCCTCTGCTCCTGGAGGCCTTAAATACAAGACAACTTCATGTGTTGTAAAAATCCTTTGAGAGAAAATTAGCGTCAAATCAAAATCTGAAGTTCACTTCATGTAGAGAGAGTGTCTAGTGACAAAGGATGTGATGTATTTGAGAATAGAATGATAATTTACTATTACTAATGTTGGTGAAACATTTCTAGTTCAAATAGTTCAAGTAACAATTGAAAATGGCCAAAAACTCACCCCTCTCAGGACGTCTTTGTAGCACAAGTTAGTTTAAGTGTAACTAATAACATTACCTTACCTATCTAATCAAGGCTAAGCTAAGTGTTGAACAGCTAAAGAGGCTGATATTTCCCTCAGAAGTAAAAAACATAAAAAAGTAGGTTAATATCGTGTTTTAGAATAATATTCATATACACACCCTATATTATCTATCCATCTCCTTGACTACACTTAACTTGGTTTAGATATTAGACTTATATACTGTTCTATAAAAAAGCGGATTCAAGAACTTGGAAGAGCATCACAAAGAGTGGACTGAAGCTGAAGTTAGTGCATCAAGGACCACCACAAAGAGACGAGTCCAGGAAATGAACTACAAGAGTTGTATTCCTGATGTCAACACTCTCCTGAATCAGTCAGTGTCTGCATTTAGGAATTAAGGAAGAGTGGAGAGTCACAGAATCCAAATTTCATAAAGTCCACAGTGAAGTTTCCACAGTCAGTCATTCATCATCAGTGTCAGTCGTATACAGTGTCATGTCATCTGCTGGTTTTGGTCCACTGTGTTTGATCAAGTCCAAGGTCAATCATCTAACAGGTGATTTCAGACCACTTCATGCTTCTATCTGTGGACAAACTCTACAGAGGTGCTGCTTCCTTTTCTAGCAGGACTTGGCTCCACCCACAAGATTACTCTGAACTACTATGATTCTTGATTGGTCAGTCAGCTGTCCTAACCTCAACCCTGAAGAGAATCTTTGTGGTATTGTTTAGAGGAAGATGAGAGACACCGGACCTGAAAATAAAGGTGACCTGAAGACCACTATCCAGGCAACCTGGGCTTCCATAACACCTCAGCAGAGCCACAGGTGGATCATCTCCATGCAACGTCACATTGATGCAGGAATTTATCCAAAAAGAGCCTCGAAAAAACTACAGGCTTTAAAATAGAAGTTCAGAAACAAATGGGTGACGTCACACTTCCTCTGTCCACTGCTTATGTGGTCTTTGGTCACAGGTGTTGGCTGATCACAAAGGACACGTGTCTCCTCAAGATGATACATCCTTAAAAGTGGTGGGCTGCAACTGAAGGACCATTAAGACACCAAATTGAGCATGGTCATGATGCCAGGCTCAGTCCATAATCCAGTACTTCATTGAATACACCTGATCTCAATGCCAGTCCATGTCATTGGATGGTCACTAGATCCTCTTTAACATGGTGAGTCCTGTTCAGGACCCCATATTTAACCTGTTTAACTTGTGTCTCATCTTATGATCCGTTTCGACTACGTGGAACTGGCTCGACTCGACTCAGCTCAGCTCAACTCGGGCGCCAGGTCCTATTCCTGGAGACCATTTCCATTACAGGATACTACCAACTTTACAGTATGTGGACGTCATAGCGATGCGGTGTGTGACTTCCATGTCGTCTGCTCAGAGTCGCTGATAAGCTCGCTCGTTGCGTGTTGTCTCGTCAAGCTCATTCTGAATTTTTACATTGACCACCAAAGACTGAATCTCCAGACTGAATGGTGTAGTTTTGTGGGCTGTCATCATGTAGATTAACCTACCGCTATATTTACTGTAAACTTCCGCATCTGTTTTTTGTAAAATGGCGGGTCACAGAGACGACTCTCTGACCAATCAGTGGTCTGTAGTGCTAACACGTCACATTTTAGTATCTGGTCCCCAGTCCTGGAACCTCGGCGGAGGTGACACCAAAAAAGTAGTACCAGTTACCAGATTCCAGGTCCTTTTTTGTAATGGAAATGCAAAAGGCAGAGTCGAGTCGAGCCGGTACCACGTAGTGGAAACGCGGCATTAGTCTGCTGCTGTTCCTTCTGGTTCCAATCAGAAGACGGGTCACATCACCCTCGTACTGACTTCCCTTCACTGACTTCCTGTCACTTACAGGATCCAGTTTCAGATTTTCATTGTATGAGTTTAAGTACCTACATGGTTTGACACCCCCACACCTTTCAGAACTTTTAACTGCGCACACTCCGTCTACAGAAACACCATCCTCAAATCACCTGATTTTAGATGTACCAAAAACCCGTCTGAAGATGAAAGACATCAGAGCCTTTTCTGTAGCAGGTCCAAGACTCTGGAACACTGACCCAACAAATCACATGTGCACAGTCCATCCAGTCCTTTAAATCCCTTTTACAGATGTACCTATTTGCACTGGTTTTAATACAAGTGTGTGACATTATTTTATCTACTGGTTGTGTTTTAGATGATGTATCCTATTTATTTTATATGTTTTTATCAGTTTCAGTTTATTTTCTTCTTCTTCTCACTAGTTCACTATATCATGGACTTCCTTCTATCTGTTTACTACCATTGGGTACCTTGTGTTGTTTTGTGTGTGGGGCTGCTGTGGGTCAGGAGGTAGAGTGGGTCGTCCAATAACCCAAGGGTCGTGTCCTTGGACAAGACACTTCACCCCCCTTACCTCCAGTGTCACTCATACTGCTGTATGAATGTGTGTGAATGCTTGGTGGTGGGAGGGGCCGTTTGGTGCAGATTGGCAGCCATGCTTCCATCAGTCTGCCCCAGGGCAGCTGTGGATACAGATGGAGTTTACCACCACCAGAGTGGGAATGTGTGAGTGAAGGAAGAATGGATCACACACCTTGAAAAGCACTATAGAAATCTAATCCATTATTATTATTATTATTATTATTATTATTATTATTATTATTAAATGTGCTGCAGAAACAAACTGGACCTTGATGAACACATCAGTCAAATCCATGTTTTGTCTGTCAAAAACATTTAAATGTATTTAAATAGGTAGGTGTGTTAGAATATTCTAGACAGGTTCTGTATATACTTCAGATTTTAAGACTATGTCATGAATATGAATATGTTTGGGGATGTTGTATCACAATCATATATTTACCGTGTGGAACCAATAAAGTTAATTTAACAGCCTTGTTTTTTCTCCTGTGAACTGTGTGGTTCTGTCCAAATCCAGTTAATCCATCAGGTTCAGTTAGACTACACCTGGTACTGGATGGATTGGTACACATCTAGATTTGGACAGGATGCAGTTAGTCTTTTGTCTATAATTCTCAGTGGTTACATTTCACTGTGTTTTACATCTTCATCATCATACTCTTCCTCCACTCTGTCGATGTCCAATTGGTTTATAAACTCTGGTGTCTCTCTGTGGTGACGGATGTGTATATATGTTACAAATTCATTTAATATTTAAGCATAAAATTAAACGTGCTGAACAGACTCTCTGCGTGATCTTGAAAAAGTCTCATTTTTATATATACACCTGATCGTAGCCTGCAATTTAAAATGAGATTATCAGCACCAAAATAGGTTATTTCCAAATGCTATTTCCAGCATCCCTGGCCGTGTCAAACTAGACTGGACTGCTTTACGGCAGACTTGGGTCACTATGACGACCACAACACACCGACCGGCAGAGTTAGGCTAAGTGGTGAAAAGTAAGCTGAACGAGTGAGGAGTAAGATCTGTCCTTTTTCCTAAAGAAAAGGATTTGTTGGATTTATTTAGTTGTAATGGTGGACACTGGAACTGGAGCTGGACTGACAGAAAGAAAAAGAAAATTAATGGGTAGAGTGATACAGCACAGACTAAAACAGCGGTAAACCTCTGCATTGAACCAATGGATAGAACTAAGGGAGTTAAAGGAATGAAAACAGAACTGCAGTTGTCCCTCTTCCTTCTCCACAGCTATAGAATGCTTGTGTTCTTTACACAGATGCACTGGAACATTGGATTGGACTCTAGTGTCTGTTGGTAGCTCAGTCCAACACTTAGGGTGTATTCACACCAGGAAAGTCTGATAGTTCACTTGCTTTGGGCCGGAGGAATTATTTATTTATTTTAAATTTTTGTGCGGTTCGCTTTCATATTGTACATTTTTGTAAGTGGACCAAAATCTGTAAACACAACCACGTGTGCTGAGGTCGTTCAGCCATTGGACAGAAATGAGCAGAGTCGATTAAAGCGCTTCGTCCAAAGTGAAAGGAGAGAATCATGGAAATTTTGCGTGCTGTTTTTGTTATCGTCATAGCGATATGGTTTTTACAGATGCAGACGTTTGCACAAATGTTTGAGCAGCAAGAGCATTTGATGCCACGTCACATTCACTATATTGTACAATTCATTTCTCAACAACAAAGACACAAGGCAAGACGACTACAGAGGACAGCGCTCATGTGCACACATCATGTTGTGACTGTTGCTTTTATTCACGCAAGACGTAACAGGTGTGAAGTTGGAATTATGCGAGTATATCAAAAGACTGTTCTCCAAAAGCATTAGTGCTCCATACTGCTTACCTATGTGTATCTATCCTATATCACTGTTAAGTTTAGCCAGGTACAGAATTCCTTAACGCAGGTAAAGTTTGCTGGGGGGTGATGAAGTCGTTTATTTTTATTTTTTTCAAGCACAACAGACAAATCTAACTGGAGTTCTGAAAATGAAATGTCCGCATGTTACTGTTTTGCATAAGCACTGAATCCAACCCATACCCACAATGAAGCTCAATTACCGGGAACATAAAAAAAATGATACTGGCTTTTGACCTCTGCCTTCCTACAGTGACAATATGAACTAATAATGCAAAAAAACAACTGTGTCGGATCAGGTGTGGGCTGCTTTCACACCTCAAATGAACTGCACCAGGGTTTGTATGGAACCGTGCTCAGACCACCTCTTCAGCTGGGTCTCAGTTCGCTTGTTTGGTCTGGAAGAGAATTCAGTGGTTTTTATTGACACCAGCCCAAAAGGCCCGAACCAAGGGAGCAAACGAACTCTGGTCCGTTTTAAACAGCTCAAACAAGGCAGGTGTGAATACACCCTTAGTAAACACTTGTGTGTTAGCCACAGGGCTAGCTCTGTGATGGGGTTAATCTGTTTGATCTGGAGCATTGAGTCAGTCCAAACTAAGGGCTTTGGAAGGTCAGACTGAAATGGTTCTGGATGGAGTTGAATGTTCATGCCAGGGCCTGGATACTACACTGTCCTTCAGGAACAAGACAATTCTAGCAGTAGAATACTGTGAATGCAGAAGGCTGAAGCAGCTAGAGCTGAACTGAACTAATGTACAATGAGGAAGACGAAGAAGGACTGAAGTCATTTATGAAAATGACTGAATACTCTGTGGAAAAGCTAGAGCAAATGTATATTATTGGGACACGTCTAAACACCAGTCTGTGAGGAACAGTTAGGAGCTCTGGAGTAAAAGAGACGAGATGAGAGAGTGCACCATTCAAATATTGTCATCAGGACAGGTTGCAAGTGGTCAGCCAGCAGAGCGCTGAGGGCGGCCAAGGATCGGCTGCATCATGCTGACAGTGTCGGGTCAGTAGTTCAGGGCAGGCTTGGCCTGGGTTGCTCCACCAGAAAAAGCTGGAAGAAAGCTGATCCAAAGGAATGACGCGACATGATGCAGACAAAGATCTGAAAGGTAGATAGGCAGAGGAAGAAGGCTGGTATGTCAAGGCTGTAGCCATGAACAACCAGGGCAGCTGGACGAGATGGGAGACTGGGAGAGAGAGGGCCCAGACCTGGCAGGACGACTGGAAGATGGAAGGACACCGGATCAAGTTCCTCTTGTGTTCTGTCTACGATGTTCTGCACACCCCATCAAACCTCCATACATGTAGATTGGCAGAGACTCAGAGCTGCACTCTGTGGAAGGACAGCACACCTTGAGCATGTCCTCTCCTCATGTCCCTCAACTTTGGTAGATGGTAGTACCGGTACTGATATAACAAGTTCCTGGCACAGCTGGCGGAAGGGGTGGGACCGACCACGAGAAAGGCAAGGAAGCTTACTCGTGGACCCTGTTTCATTCACTTCGTCAGAGCGGCAGAAAGTGCAGTGGCAGAAGTGAGGAGCAAAGGGGTCCTGGTCACAGCAATTGACTGGGAGATGCAGGCTGACCAGAAGAAGCAGCTCAAATTCCCAGTGGAGATTTCCCATACCAGCCTTGCAGATACTGTCCTTTGGCCAAAAGCCACCAAACGGGTGGTGCTCATGGAGCTGATGGTACCCTTGGAAGAGAGGATGGAGGAGGCCTACGAGCGCAAACTAAAGAAATATCAGGTCCTTATCCTCCAGAGCCAGCAGAATGGATTGAAGGCCTGGAATCTGCCGGTGGTCAGCTTCCGGGGCTTTGCTGGATGGTCACTTTGGAGAGCCCTGGGGTTGCTGGAGATCAAAGGGCTGGCGAGGAAGTGGCTGGTAGCCAACATCACCAAAGAGGCAGAGGCAGCTTTGTCATGGATATGGATACAGCAGGAGGTGCGGTGGCAGAGTCAACCAGCAAAGACATACCAGGGGCAGATCCAGAACAGTGGACCTGCTGTTGAGCCCACCTGAGGTGTCATGGGCCTAAATCAACAAAAAACCAAGGAAGGGGGGCACCCATCTGAAGACCTGCTGATGCCACACAACTCATGCTTGGTATGTGGCCAAACCTTGGCTCAGCGAGGAAGACGACCCTGCCATGCAGTGTCCTGAAAGTGCCTGGAAAGGGAGGAAAAAGAAAGAGTGAGAGAAAGAGAGCGATGCCATTGGCTCACAGATGGCGCCGACCTGTTGAGGTGAGCCAGTCACGATAAACCCTTTATCGTATTTTCCATGTACAGTCACTACCTCGAAAGCATTTAGTGTAGTTATAGACAATGTTAAAGTTCAGTGACAATATTTGTACATATACAAAGTAAACAAGTGCATACATAATGTCATCATAGTTAGGTCAAGGTCAAGTCCATGTTGTCAGTCACAGACATTTACATGTATTTAAATGGGGGAGTGTGTGTGTGTGTGTGTGTGTGGGGGGGGGGGGGTTCATGTTGAACCAATAAAGTCAATTTCACTGTTTTTTTTTTTTTTTTTTTACAGCTTGGTTCAGACATTCACAGAGTCCAAAGAACGAATGAATGAACATTTTGTCGACCTGGGCCCAACACTCCAACCTGTAGAGTCAGTTTACCACTGGGCTGTGAACAGGAAGACAACGCAAAGTACCATGACTGGATTTGTATAGTTGCATTAATAGGAGTGTGTCTGTACTCTGCTGTCATTGGTCCCTGGTATCTGTTGAACTGTTGACTTGGTGCAGAGTTGGAGTGAAAAGCATCAGTACCTTTGATCATCCCAGAGGTTCCAGCTGTCTTTGTCCTGCTTTCATCTAAGGTGAGTGTTGGTAAAACTGGGTAGACTAATGCTGGGACACTGCAGGGGATTTACACTCAAATCCCACTGTGACCATATGAACAGCACAGATGCATGATTTATATGGCAAAAAATTAGGACTGCATAAGTTGGTTTAAAACAGTATTCTGATGATGATTATTATGGGCAGTATTATAATTAAAGATTTACAATCTGTATGGTTGGAAATCAGTCAAAATGTACAGATGACCTCTAGAAATGTCATGTACTTCTGCTCACTGTCACTAAATCCAAACTTTCATTGAGGTTGTGTTTATTTTTTTTCATTTCTGCACAGATCACCCTAAATCCTACTAAATATGGACTTTGAAGTATTTTGTGATAATATTGTGATTATGACCGTAGTTGGATTAATTGTGGATCTGCAGCTAACCTTTTTAGTCATGTGTAGATGAACATTTTTTCTCTGTTTTATACCGCAATTGTTTCCAAGTTATAGAAGTAGAAGTGGTCAAAGTACAGCATTATTAGAAAATATTGTACTTAACTATTTTGTTGTGTAACTGTGAGAACACACATATTCATTCTTACATATTATTTTTGCATTTCTGTATTTTTCTTATTTATTGGACCTTTATTTAATGAGATAAAACCCCATTGAGATCAAGATCTCTTTTACAAGGGCGATCTGGGCAAACAGACAGGTGAGAACAATAAATTAAAACAAACAGTAATATTGTAATAACAGCAAGTTAGACTGTTTTTTAAAGTGCAATTTTTAAAGTGCAAAATTTAATTGAGGTCACAGTAATTTAAAAACATAGGCACTGTCCGATTGACTCTCACAGTCTTGTCTGTAAGACAAAGCGAAAAGCTTGAAATGACATGAGCTCTGGTATTTTCAGTTCCATTTGAAGTGTGTTCTAGGCAGAGGGGGCGGGGCAAAACTGAAAGCTCGCTTCCCCAGTTCAGTTCTAACTTTGGGTACATTCAAATAATACAGATCACAAGACCGTAAAGAATATTTACTGGTTGATCTTTGGAGAAAACAAGATAGGTATGACGGAACCATACCTAGAAGAGTTTTGTAGGTTAAGGTTAACCAATGGGCCAACCTTCGAGAGTTCAAAGACGGACACTCAGCTTTAGCATATACAGGGGTTGGACAAAATAATGGAAACACCTTAAAAAATCAACAAAATATAATTTAATATGGTGTAGGTCTGCCTTTTGCGGCAATTACAGCCTCAATTCTCCGAGGTACTGATTCATACAACTTGTGAATTGTTTCCAAAGGAATTTTAAGCCATTCTTCAGTTAGAATACCCTCCAACTCTTTTAGAGACGATGGCGGTGGAAATCGAAGTCTTACTTGAATCTCTAAAACTGACCATAAATGCTCAATAATGTTGAGGTCTGGGGACTGTGCCGGCCATACGAGATGCTCAACTTCATTAGAATGTTCCTCATGCCATTCTTTAACAATTCTAGCTGTATGGATTGGGGCTTTATCATCTTGAGGTGAAGGTGTTTCCGTTATTTTTTCCAACCTCTGTAGTTCAATGATGAGTGAAGCCATTACATCCAGTAAAAAAAACATAGTGCACAATGGTAAACAGTATTTAACCCTGTAAAGCCTGAACCATTAAATCATTGACAGAAAATTCCAGTTCTTTAAAACTGGAGCCTTAATTGGTCCTTCTGAACAAACAAAACAATTTCTTTTTCAAATATCAATTTCCATGTATGATTTTCAAATTTGCATCATATTTGATCCATCAGGTCTCAATGCTCAAATATTATTATTTTTGAACAAACAAAAACATAATATAACACAAATATGTCTAACAAATTGGTAATTCCTTTTCAAAATTGGCAAACTTCTGCCTCCTGACAGTCTTGTAATGTCACTGGAAAGGCCTCTGGTGAATGAATTCCTCCCCCTGATGGATTATCCATGTATTGCATGTATCAAATTGTATACATCAGGTTTTTCTCCGGGAAAAAAAAAAAAAAAAAAAAAATCGCACTGATAATGTCGAGGGCTTCAAAACTCATCACCCTCAATTTACGAACCAGGTTTCTGATGTGGATTTGGAAGGAAAGCTCCTGATCTACCAGAAAACCAACATATTTATAAGTGGTCACTAGTTCTATTGGAGTGCCTTGGGACGTTATTATCGACCTGGCCATCAGTGGTATGCTTCGTTTGTGTGCAAAAACCATAACTTTAGTTTTGTCAGCATTTAAATCCAGTTTCAATGCCTCAAGATGAGCCTGAACTATATTAAAAGCAGCTTGTAAAAACTCTAATGCCTGGGCAATTGATGATGAGCAGCAGTAGATGACAGTGTCATCAGCATAAAAGTGATACATGGCATTTGACACATTATTACACATCCTGTTTATATAAATGGTGAATAAAATGGGTCCTACGACTGAGCCCTGCAGTACTCCTTTTGCAATGTTAAGGAGAGAGGAGGAGGAGCCAGACAACTGGACACACTGTTCTGTACGTCAAAATATTTCAAACTAACTGGTAGCTTGTTTTGATATATCAATCTGAAGCCCTGGATCAGTTAAAAGAGAATGATCAACAATATCGAATGCCTTAGGTCAATGAAAAGTGCAATGCAATACTGTTTACAGTCCAGTGCTTGGATGAAATTATTTAAAACCTTTAGTCCAACAGTAACAGGACTGTGCTGCTTTCTAAAACCTGAATGAAATGTTGTTAAAATGCCATTTATATCTAAAATCACTTTCAATTAGTTGCAAACTATTTTTTCAAAATTTGTTGAGATTGGCGTGTAGTTATTCACTTCTGAAGCATCGCCACCTTTTAGCAGAGGAAGTACAAACACAGATTTCTCAACTGTGGGAATTTCATTTGTCTTACAACTAGGGATGCACCGATACCAGTGTCAGGTATTGGTCCGATACTGAGCGCATGTACTAATATTCATACTGGTAAAAGTGCTACAATACAAACACACTAGTTAGTATTAGTATTACATAGTACATAGTAGTTTATTAATACTGACTTTCTTCTTCCTCTTAAAAACACGTCGTAGTATTTATCCAGTATGGTAAATTAAGAGTGGCACCCCCTGGTGGATTGATTGAGAAACACTCATTCCAACGCATGAAATGTCCGTAGCAGCACTTTGTTCCAGTCAGACTAATAATAATGACAAAGCACATTTTCAAAAGGAACTAAGAACTGGAATGGGATTATTAAGTACTAGTATCAGTACTCAGTTTTGGCAAGTACTCAAATCTAAGTACTTGTACTTGGTCTGGAAAAAAGTGGTATCGGTGCATCCCTACTTAAAACTCAAGTTAAAAATGTGGGACAGCGGCTCACCTATAGGGTGTATTCACACCTGAAAAGTCTTTTGGTCCGCTTATTTGATTCGAATCAAATGTACCCTTCCTTTTTTTTCATTTGGGCCGGATCGCATTCACATTGCACTTTTTGCTAGTGGACCAAAATACGTGAACAGAAGCACGCACGTGACAAACTGCGCTAGCACTGGACTGAAAGTAAGGGTGAATCAGAGGCGGCCGGTGTTGATGAAAATAGATGTGGTGCTCCTACATACAGTTATCATTTTCGGAATATAAATTGTATTTTTACAGACACAAATTTACAAAAATAATGTTAACGCTCAAGAAAAGCTCATTCAGAGCCAGTTTCATAATATGGGCATCTGACCAAATGTCAATGGCACATTCAATCTCCTCATTGCTCCACGTCTATCCACAGCTCATAGCTGCTGCTGTTCGCTCTGACCACCCGTAAACCTCAGCTACTTCCAGCGGCTACGGTGGCTCGTCAAGCACAAAAACGCGCAAAATTCCTTGGTTTGGTTCAGTTTGAGGTTGGTTATATTCACACCAGAAGTGAACCGGCCCAGAGTCCGTTTGGAAGCGAACCCTAGACCCAGACCACCTAGAAGAGGTGGTCTGGGTCCGCTTGTTTGGTTCGAATCAGAGTTCACATGTTTGTATTCACACCTAAAAAAAGTCTGGACTTTCTGGGGAAACGAACTCTGGTCCGTTTTAAACGGACCAAACGTGGTTGGTGTGAATACAGGGTGTGGAAGCAAAATTTACAATATTTTGAGGCAAGGATTGAAAGACAGTGTATGACCAATTAGTTTATTGAAAGTCATGAGAATTTATTTGTCACAAGAAAATTTACATAATAGAAAATGTTTTTATTCTATGTGTCCTCCTTCTTTCTCAATAACTGCCTTCACACGCTTCCTGAAACTTCCGCAAGTGTTCCTCAAATATTGGGGTGACAACTTCTCCCATTCTTCTTTAATAGTATCTTCCAGACTTTCTGGTAATAGTTTTGCTCATAGTCATTCTCTTCTTTCCATTATAAACAGTCTTTATGGACACTCCAACTATTTTTGAAATCTCCTTTGGTGTGACGAGTGCATTCAGCAAATCACACACTCTTTGACATTTGCTTTCCTGATTACTCATATGGGCAAAAGTTTCTGAAAAGGTATGGATAATAGTTTTAGGTATGATTATGACATCAATATATGTTTGGTTTCAAAACAATTGACGTAGTGCCTGCTGAGAAAAAATAACTAAATGTTCATTGTAAATTTTGCTTCCCCACCCTGTACACCCATAAAATCAGCAGCCAGTTTTAAAAAGGCTCCAGTTTGTCAGGACCAGCTGCCTTTGTTGTGTCTAGTTTTTTTAGTTCTCTGAGAACCTCAGCAGTAGACACAGGAGTAAAATGTAAAGTTAAAACAGGCTCAGTTAAAACAGAATTAAAAAGTGTCACATAAAAATTCAACAGATATAAAATGTTCATTAAAATTCTTTAGTATGGCAGGTTTATTGGTTAACATTTACCGGAGCGGAGTCAGAAGTGGATTTTACTACTTTCCAAACCTTCTAAGGGTCATTCAGGTTTTTAGTTGTTTCATTGAGGTTAAACTCAGACTGGGCTTTCTTAACCAAAAAGGTACATTTATTAATTAACTGACGAAAACGGAGCCAGTCAATATCAGTCTTATTTTTCCTGCTGTGGCCCAGGCCCTTTCTTTAAGGTTTCCTATTTCAGTTGAAAACCAAGGGTTATTGTGCCCTTTCACCTTTAATGTACACAAAGGCACATGTTTGTTTATTAAATTTAAAAGAACCTCATAGAAGTACTGCTAATTGATATTATTGACAATATTATTGCATTTGTTACTGTTTAGCAATTAATTTATAATATTCTATTCAATTCCACTCTGCTCCTCTGCATTATCACAGTGGATAAGACATCAGGGTGTTTGTCTACACACTAGTTTATCTACACACCTGCTGATGGTTCCACGCACCTGTTTTAGCACACGCGGTGACAGGTCTTTTAAAGCTGTGGCACCACGTCCATGGAATGACCTGCCTCTACACCTACGGTCCATGGACTCTGTAGAGAGCTTTAAGAAACACCTCCAAACCCTCCTGTTCAAAAAGGCTTTTTAGTCTCCCACCTGACCCAGGGCCACCACAAACTGATTACACTCTATGTATTCATCATAATGATAATGTACTCCATGTGTCACCCCCCCCACCCCCCCACCCCACCCCACCCCCAGTCTCTCTATATCTCTATCGCTCTCTCTTTTCTCCTCCTTTACTCTCTCTCTCTCTCTTTAACCCAACTGGTCCAGGCAGTCGTCCATCCTTCAGGAGTCTGGGTCTGCTCCAGGTTTCTGCTGTTAAAGGGAAGTTTTTCCTTCCACTGTCACCAATCACAAGTGTTTGCTCCTGAAGGATTCTGTTGGGTCTCTGTAAACTTAATTTGATTCTGATTTGAATTGATAAAGCACTTTGTGACTCTGTCTGTGAAAAGTGCTCTATAAATAAAATTTACTTACTTACTTTACCATTTTATTTCTTTTCTATTAAAACTGTTCATGTGTCTACAGCTCATACAAACTCTCCTGTCATGAAGATTTTGGAGGAAATGTCCTTCATCCACCTGCTGCTCCTCCTCTGTCCTGTGTATGAGGGAGTGAACCTGCGACCTTTGAAATACATACAATACACCATCCCAAACTGTGGGTGGAGAACCTGGAAGGAGGCACAGGAGTACTGTAGGGAACACCACAGCGACTTGGCCACTATCAGAAATCACACTGAGAATAGTTCTATTAAATCACTCTTCGGCTGGATTGGTTTGTACCGTGATGATCCAAACTCTGCGTGGAAATGGTCCAGAAGAAACGAGACCGCTGACTTCATCGACTGGTCAGGTGTTGTAACTGTTCTATTTTCAGATCTTTCACTTTGTTTCCCATCTTGGAAGTGTAACCACAGGGTTTAGCCCCCACCCCACCCCACTCAAATAACTTTAGTTCAGTTATTTAGTAACAAAAATCTTCTAAGTTCAGGTTAGGAGAGGTAACTTGTAATTTACTTTTGGATATTTAATTAAAACCAGAATCTTTTCCTAAAGTGGATGATTTGTAATGTACAAATTGTAACTTAATCTCAAACTTGTCACATTTCCACATTATCTGAACATAACGTGTGTGCACTTGAAAACCCTCAGCCTGACTTATCAGGTGCACTACTGCCCCCAGTGGCCTGACTTACCAGTGCTTGGTAAAGTTTTTGGACAGAGAGACCGACGGACGGATGGACAGACGGCCCACTGATGACAATACCCTGCAGCCAGTGTGGCCAAGGGTAAAAATGACAAGGTCTATGTTTTATATTTTCTTGACCCATGGGTAAGCCGATGGAGTTACGCCATGTTTCCATGTCGTGGTACCGGCTTGACTCAACTCGGCTTTTGGCATTTCCATTACATAAAAGTTTGAATCTGGTACTCGGTACTATTTTTTTAGTATCTGCTCAGTGTCATGACCTCGGTCAAAGTTCCAAAAAAAAACCGCATATCCAAACCAGGTGAAGACATTCTAAAATGTGATGTGTAAACACTGCAGACCACTGATTGGTCAGAGAGTTCTTACTGCGTCATTACGTGGTCAGTCAAGGAGGTTCAGACATTTCTGTCCTTGGTGGACGATGAAAAGATTCAGCATGAGCATGACGGGGCAGCACGCAATGAGTAAGTATCAGCAACCACAGAAGTTACTCGCAGTGTAAAGTTGGTACTCTCCTGTAACGGAAACGGCCTCCAACAAGAGTACCTTGTACTTGAGTCCAGTTGAGTCGGTACCACATAGTGGAAATACGGCTTTAGTCTCCAGGATACAGACATTGGCTTTCTGCTTGATCAGAAGCTTCATTTCCAAACTCATACTGTCAGCTTGGTCTGCAAATTGAGATTGAGGCTATGAGTTAATTTGTTCATTCATAACGAAGGTAAACAACAAAGGTAAAAAAAAAAAAAAAAAAAAAAAACATATTCGAAAAGGAGTGGGATGAAGCGCAGCCTATAAACTCCCACCCCCTTACCACATCTTTTTCTACTGAACACAAACTCCCATGCCAGCTCCACGAAGTAACTCTTAAAAAATATTAAAAATAAATTTTGTCCACGCCTCCACAAAATGCGAAAATATGACACAAATCAAAAATGCATATTAGAAAAATTCACAGAAAATAGGTTGAAAGTTTTGCAAATGCTCTTTTTCATGTTTTATGCATGAAAAGGAAATTTTTCAGACATAGGAATTTTAAATGACAAACACAAAGAGCAACATAAAGCTACATCTGGTCTGTTCATTCCAGATGTGTGTAATGTGGCATATACTTCCATTGTGTAGCTAATCTAGAGCTGCACGATATGGCCCAAAACCAATATCTCAATATTTTTAGGCTATATCACAATACACAATATATATCTAGATATTTTGATTTCTCGTCTGAATCACTGTATAAATGTTAAATTAAACCCTTTGATGCATAAAATGACACCAGCATAATGATTCAAGCAGACCCTTCTATTGCAATTTTTTAAATTTGCATGCAAAAAGGGGAAAATCACAATCAAGTTAAGTTTAGCAAACCTTTTATTTCAAACCAGGCTGCTGCACTCACAAGCTTTTAACAAATAAAAATAAATAATGGCATGGTAGGCCTTTCTACTGTGGCCTAGTTCTCAAAGACGCTTAACAAAAAAAGAGCTCAACACAACAAAAACAATGCATTCAACAAGAATTCCTGAGAAAGACATTTCAAAACTATAAATGTTAAACTGCACTTTTTCTGCTTGATCATGTTCGTAACACCTGCTCATTTAACAAAGGTAAAACAAAATTTGCATTGCGAGCGAACCACAGTGGAAGAAGTCCAGGTTGTGACTGTGAAAACTACTTTGAGCAATAACAGTCATATAACAGAAGGAATGCGAACGTGTGTATTTATGGTTTGTTTGGATTTGACACAACCAATCAGTAGAAACAGTTGTGTAGAGGTTTTGTGCCAAAAACACAAGCCTCTCAATGGCCTCTGTCTTGAGTGATGCCCGGTGACATGTGACCACATTACTGCTGGTACTAAATACCCTTTCTGATGGGGAACTAGTGGCGGGCACACACAGATACTTTCTTGCCAAATTTTTCAGGTTTGGGAACATTTCCTCATAGTCCTTCCACCACTGTAGGGGATCTGATTCACTGTCAGCACTAACAAACTGCAGGTAGGCAGACAACTCTGCTTTCATCAGCTCTCTGAGTGACGGTGTGGCTGTGGCAGAGGATGCTGTTGCCTTTTTGAAGAAACTTCAGAGGGTTTTCTTTTGTGGTGGCTCTGGTTCTGAGACTGTTGGTGCTTCAGGAGGCTGTGAAGGAGCTGACCCTGCTGTGCCCTGGTCAAACAGCAACACCTCCATCTCCATCTCCATCTCCAGTATGGCTCTGCGCTTGATTTCCTCCACCTTTTCTGCTGTAATGTATGTTGTCTTGAACCTGGGATCCACTAACGGTGTCATGTCTAGCAGGGCATCGGTGGCAGGGTCAGCAAATTTCTCCCTCAGGTAATCCAGGATGGAGCCTTTGATGGACTGGGTCCGTGGAGTGTCATCTTCCTGAACTGCCAAAATGCTGGAGTGGAAGAGATGAAGCACAGGCTTGACGCAGGACACTGTGACGTAGTCCTCACCCGATAGAGCATCAGTGAATTCAACAAGGGGCTTTAGAGCCTTGCGCACTGACTCAAGGACTTCCAGGTCTTGCCAGGTCAGAACGAGATGCTGTGTTTTCTTGTCTGAGGCCAATACCTGAGATATGGCCCGCTCCTGCTCCAACACCCACCCGATCATCTTCTGGCGGGATCCCCACCTGGTAGGAGACTCACTGATCAGCTGGTGTGCAGGGATATTTAGCTCTTTCTGCGCTGTGGCCAGGTCTCTCCTCCTCTTCCAACTGAATGAGAAGCTGCTCACAATCCTCTTACAAACAGCAACAGCACACTCAATACGAGGGTCTTTCAAGCTTCTTTCTAACAATAAAAACAAACATTTAAAATGTTTTACTAATATGTCATAAAGAAATCAGCAATCCAGTTACTCAGCTTAACACTAGACTAAAATTGGAAATTAGTTTTATATATAGTTTTATATATATTTCCTACAGATCTCAGACAGATTTCAAATCTACTTTAACCAAATAGTTTTCTGGTAATATATGCTTATATATTATATATTTAATAAATGCAGTATGTGGACACACACACACACACACACACACACACACAATTTTTAATTCCATAAAAAAACATGCAACCTTCTCAGTTTTTAGCTGCATGAAAAAAAAAATCATGAAATATTCTCACAGTTTAAAACTTAATGAAAAAAATCAAGAAATACTTTGACATAGTTTTTAACTACATTAAAAAAAAAACATTAAATGCTCTCACATAGTTTTTTTAATTGCACGTGACAAATTGTGAAATGCTGTCTTAGTTATATTTAAAATTGTTGATAATAAAAGTGACTGTTATTTTCCCACTAGATGGGGGCTAACCTACACAAGTACTCACCAATTGCAAGGTGCAGCCGATGGCCAAAACACTGTCATCTTGTCCACGCATTCAGGCTTACAGCTTTGATCATATTAGCCCCGTTATCTGTGGTGATGCACACTTGACGAGTTTCTGACAAATTCCATGACATGAGAGCATCTTGCAGCCCTTGTGCAATGAGCTCTCCTGTATGATCATCTGGAAAAAAGCTCGTTTGAAGGCACGAACTTTTCAACTCCCAGTTGTCCATGTAATGTACCGTTAAGCTGAGATAAGGCTCACAGGTTCTGCTGGACCACAGATCCGTAGTTATAGCGAAGTGGGTCACATTCGTTAGCTGGTGGGCCACCTATTCTCTAAATAAAATGTACAAGTCTGGTAGTGCTTTTTCTGCAAAAAAAATTGCAACCAGGCAAATCAAACTTTGGGTCAAGTGTCTTAATGAGATTTTTGAATTCCGTCTTTTCTACAACACTACCGGGGCCATGTCTTTGGCGATGTACTGTGTCACTGCAGTCGTGATCTCTTTCCATTTTTGACTTTTTTTGTCATATGGGACTGAATTGGCAAACGAAGAAGTCAGTCATTTGCTTCGGTGCTTGTTCCTTGGACGTTTTATGTGGTGTGGGGGGGGTGTGGACATGCAGAGTTTGAGGCATTCTTCATTTTGAAGTGGATGGCATTTAAGGTGGTGAAATAAGTTTGTGATACTGCTACCTTTGGTGGCCACGATTTTGAGGCATGTTTTGCAGACAACCATATTTTGTTCAGCGTCTTCCCTGTGGAACCCGAACCACTGCCAGATGATGGAGCCAGTGCTGTGCTTTTTCAGAACAATGTCGTCCATCTCCATCTTCAATTAATGTCTCTTAATTGTAAACTCGCCTGGCTCTTGACTTTTTTTCGCTCTCTTCATGCTCTCCTCTGGCTTCTCCTGATACAAAAACACACATGCACGCAGGATAGTTTCCTGGATGGGCGGGGGAGTTTGCTGCTTGCCGAGAGAGGAACAGTAGGAGGGTGTGAAAGACACAAAACTCGAAAGAGAATTACATGCCAACACGTCTTAAAACATTTATGTGACAATCTGTACTTGATGGTAGCGATACAGTAATTTCATACATCTCACGTGGAGCAAGCTGCGATATATCGAGTATATTCGATATATCGCCCACCCCTAAGCTAATCTACACATTTATTAATACCCATAATTCATGTTTCTTTTTAGTTTGTCCTTCATATTTCTCTGGTCATGTCCAAATGAGTTCAAGACTCCTGGTCAGGAAAAACTCAGAAAAATGTTCTGTTCTTGTAACTAAAAAATATATATATATTTTTTAAGTATTTTTTTCATTTATCTGTATATCTGAAATGTGCATCCAGTAAAATGCCACAATTTCTTCTGCTTCTTTCAGAAAATCACCACTACAACCAACACTGCGCTCATAAATACATCTACTCTACTGGATGGAGGAGTACGAATTGCAACAATCGGCATTCATTCATCTGTTATGATGAACCTCTGATTCTTGTGAAGGAGAAGAAGACGTGGGAGGATGCATTAGTGCACTGCAGGTCTCTGAAGGTCAAGAACTCCACTGCCTACAACAGCCACCGCTACGACCTGGCCACCCTGCTCACTCCAGGTGACCACGACTACGCCAAAGAGATGATCCAAGAGGCCACCACTGACATGGTAGGTCCATGTTCTACAGTGGACACTAAGGCACAATCCCAATACACTCCTTGGCCCCTCCCCCTGACCCCTCCCCCTCCATTTTGCACATTCACGTGAAGGGGTAGGGGTGTCCTGATTCTCAATGAGTCGCAGGGGAAGGGCTAAGGGGGAGGGCTGTTTGACCCTCGAAACAGATTTTTCAGGACCACACCAAAAACAGAGGGGTATGAGAAATTTTCCATAATTCTGTTCGAATCATCGGCAAGATGGAGGTAAAAACAGCAAAAAAAAAAGTGCAGCAATGATGAAAGAAACACACAAATGTACATATTTTCTTTGTAAATAACTTAATCCTTTGAGCGTACATTTAATGCCGTTTTAATGCACTACAGATAGCATTTCTGTGGTTTGTGGTTGATAGCTGTAAACAGATGCCCAAAGCTGCTGACGGCATAATGAAATCTTTCACAAAGTTGTTGCATCTGTTTATTGCGGTATCGATGACTGCTGATGACGTAACCAGTCTCAAAGGGCTGTCTCATTTCAAAGGAGAATGTTTCCACCCCTACTACTTGCAACTCCGTTTCAAGGGTTTGTGCCAAGTGCAAGGGCCAAGGGGGAGGGGTAAAGGGGAGGGGCCAAGGGGGAGGGGTGAAAATGAGAAATGGGATTGGACCTCACTGTGTGTTTGAGTGGCTCATCCTCTGTGTTCTCTGCTGAATGTTTCTCAGGTGTGGACCGGTCTGCGATTCCTGGCTGGTCGGTGGATGTGGGTGGGTGGAGAACAACTACAGCACACGATCGAATGCTATGACGATAAAAAGACCTGTGGCGGACTGAAAAGGAGTAACTCAGATGCCTATATACGAAGAAAGTGTGAAAACAAATTCAATTTCCTCTGCTCCTGGAGGCCTTAAATACAAGACAACTTCATGTATTGTAAAAATCCTTTGAGAGAAAATCAGCGTCAAATCAAAATCTGAAGTTCACTTCATGTAGAGAGAGTGTCTAGTGACAAAGGATGTGATGTATTTGTGAATAGAATGATAATTTACCACTATTAATGGTACTGAAAGATTCATAGTTCAAATAGTTCAAATAACAATTGAAAATGGCCAAAAAAAACATCCCTCTCAGGACGTCTTTGTAGCAGATGATAGTTTAAGCGTAACTAATAACATTACCTTACCAATGTAATCAAGGCTAAGCTAAGTGTTGAACAGTTAAAGAGGCTGATATTTCCCTCAGAAGTAAAAAACATACAAAAATAGGTTGATATGTGTTTCAGAATAATATTCATATACACACCCTATATTATCTATCCATCTCCTTGACTATACTTCTTAACTTGGTTTAGATATTAGACTTATATACTGTTCTATAAAAAAGCGGATTCAAGAACTTGGAAGAGCATCACAAAGAGTGGACTGAAGCTGAAGTTAGTGCATCAAGGACCACCACAAAGAGACGAGTCCAGGAAATGAACTACAAGAGTTGTATTCCTGATGTCAACACTCTCCTGAATCAGTCAGTGTCTGCATTTAGGAAATTAAGGAAGAGTGGAGAAGCACAGAATCCAAATTTCATAAAGTCCACAGTGAAGTTTCCACAGTCAGTCATTCATCATCAGTGTCAGTCGTATACGGTGTCATGTCATCTGCTGGTTTTGGTCCACTGTGTTTGATCAAGTCCAAGGTCAATCATCTAACAGGTGATTTCAGACCACTTCATGCTTCTATCTGTGGACAAACTCTACAGAGGTGCTGCTTCCTTTTCTAGCAGGACTTGGCTCCACCCACAAGATTACTCTGAACTACTATGATTCTTGATTGGTCAGTCAGCTGTCCTAACCTCAACCCTGAAGAGAATCTTTGTGGTATTGTTTAGAGGAAGATGAGAGACACCGGACCTGAAAATAAAGGTGACCTGAAGACCACTATCAAGGCAACCTGGGCTTCCATAACACCTCAGCAGAGCCACAGATGGATCATCTCCATGCAACGTCACATTGATGCAGGAATTTATCCAAAAAGAGCCTTGACAAAACGACAGGCTTTAAAATAGAAGTTCAGAAACAAATGGGTGACGTCACACTTCCTCTGTCCACTGCTTATGTGGTCTTTGGTCACAGGTGTTGACTGATCACAAAGGACACGTGTCTCCTCAAGATGATACATCCTTAAAAGTGGTGGGCTGCAACTGAAGGACCATTAAGACACCAAATTGAGCACGGTCATGATGCCAGGCTCAGTCCATAATCCAGTACTTCACTGAACACACCTGATTTCAATGCCAGTCCATGTCATTGGATGGTCACTAGATCCTCTTTAACATGGTGAGTCCTGTTCAGGACCCCATATTTAACCTGTTTAACTTGTGTCTCATCTTAGTCTGCTGGTGTTCCTTCTGGTTCCAATCAGAAGACGGGTCACATCACCCTCGTACTGACTTCCCTTCACTGACTTCCTGTCACTTACAGGATCCAGTTTCAGATTTTCATTGTATGAGTTTAAGTACCTACATGGTTTGACACCCCCATACCTTTCAGAGCTTTTAACTGCGCACACTCCGTCTACAGAAACACCATCCTCAAATCACCTGATTTTGGATGCACCAAAAACCCGTCTGAAGATGAAAGACATCAGAGCCCTTTCTGTGGCAGGTCCAAGACTCTGGAACACTGACCCAACAAATCACATGTGCACAGTCCATCCAGTCCTTTAAATCCCTTTTACAGATGCACCTATTTGCACTGGTTTTAAAGTTATACCTACCGATGTGGCATTTCTCACAGCACTTAGTAAAAGTCTGAACATGAACAACCCGCCTCCCTCTGAGGCCCCGCCTGCTTCCCCCTGCCTGAGCTGTTACACTCCCCTTCTCTCACCTAATGCGCACGGTGGAAGCTGAGGTGGAGGCGAAAGTGGAGGTGGAGGTCTGGTCCGCTTGAGCGGTGTGTCTGCGGACCCCTCCCTCAGTAATCAGACACATCATCCACCTGCCGCGGCTCCTGTTCCATCAGTAGACCCTGAATTTAAGGGTCTGGTCTGTGCAGCGCTGGGTCAGCGTCTTCACTGCAACACGGAGATGAGGTGTCCAGGCGATGGGCATGTGCACTTTGAATGTACGGCCGCCGCGAATTTTCCATGGACATTTGAGGTTTCATAGTCCATACATTTATCATCCTACATCATCCTACACTGTGTGAAACCAAGTACATGTATGTGTATGAGTCCCACGGTCATAAAAGCTGAGCTTTGTGCAGACCTGTCTGTTTAGTCCAGTACACCCGACTTCTGGACTTTTATCTCCATCCTTCATTCACCAGACTCCTGTTTGTTCCCTTAGTTGTTGTTTCTGTTAATAAATCTGTTTTTTTCCTTCCACATGTGGATTTCAGTCCTATCCACACACATCCTCAGACAGGAGACTGTGGTCAGTGACAGGAGAAGCAGCGTGAGTGAAGTGTCAGATTCAGAGGGACACATCAGATGCAGAGACAGCGATAGTGGATCGGATGCTGGACGGCCATAATGGATGACTGACAGGAGGCTCAGCCAGGTTCGGCCAATTATTTCATTCAGACCGAATAAAATGATTGGTCAGAATATCATCAGAAATATGAGCAATACATGAGAATTAAACATTTTTGAGTTTCAATACCTGGTGGATTTCTTTTACATTTTAGTTTGATACATGCTTATTAGGAGCATTTTAAGATGACAAAAGAAAAGTTTAAAAATGCCACATCATACGGTATAGCTTTAATACAAGTTGTGTGACATTATTTTATCTACAGGTTGTATTTAAGATGTTGTATCCTATTTATTACCTCCGCCAAGGAAGTTATGTTTTTGTCGGCATTGGTTTGTCTGTTTGTCTGTCTGTGTGCAAGATAATTCAAAAAGTTATGGATGGATTTGGATGAAAATTTCAAGAAATGTTGATACTGGTACAAGGAACAAATGATTCAATTTTGGTGATTGGGGGAGTGGGGGGGGGCACTGATCTGCCTTGGCGGAGGTCTGCACTCTACAAGTGCTTTTCTAGAAAAGAAAGCACAGACCCCCGCCTAGGCAGATCAGTGCCCCCACCCCCGATCACCACCAAAATATAATCATTTGTTCCTTGTGCCAGTATCAACATTTCCTGAAATTTTCATCCAAATCTGGGGTACTGATCTGCCTTGGTGGAGGTCTGCACTCTCCCCCATACCTTTCAGAGCTTTTAACTGCGCACACTCCGTCTACAGAAACACCATCCTCAAATCACCTGATTTTAGATGTACCAAAAACCTGTCTGAAGAAGAAAGACATCAGAGCCTTTTCTGTGGCAGGTCCAAGACTCTGGAACACTCTGACCCAACAAATCACATGTGCACAGTCCATCCAGTCCTTTAAATCCCTTTTACAGATGCACCTATTTGCACTGGTTTTAATACAAGTGTGTGACATTATTTTATCTACTGGTTGTGTTTTAGATGATGTATCCTATTTATTTTATATGTTTTTATCAGTTTCAGTTTATTTTCTTCTTCTTCTCACTAGTTCACTATATCATGGACTTCCTTCTATCTGTTTACTACCATTGGGTACCTTGTGTTGTTTTGTGTGTGGGGCTGCTGTGGGTCAGGAGGTAGAGTGGGTCGTCCAATAACCCAAGGGTCGTGTCCTTGGACAAGACACTTCACCCCCCTTACCTCCAGTGTCACTCATACTGGTGTATGAATGTGTGTGAATGCTTGGTGGTGGGAGGGGCCGTTTGGTGCAGATTGGCAGCCATGCTTCCATCAGTCTGCCCCAGGGCAGCTGTGGATACAGATGGAGTTTACCACCACCAGAGTGGGAATGAGTGAGTGAAGGAAGAATGGATCACACACCTTGAAAAGCACTACAGAAATCCAATCCATTATTATTATTATTATTATTATTATTATTATTATTATTATTATTATTATTATTATTAGGGACAGAGCCGAAAGGTAAGGCCCTCTCACACAGTGAGAGGCCTTGCCTGCAAGCAAGGCCCTATTGTTTTTCGTTCGTTTTTATATTATTCTTATGCCGCCAATTTCACCTGGATTTTGACCCCCTAAACATGTTCAAAAACTCACCAAATTTGGCACACGTCAGGTCTAGCGAAAAATTTGATAAAATATAAAAATTAACCCCATAGGTGCCAAAATGAGCTCTCTAGCGCCCCCTAGAAACACAAAAATGGCCCTAGAGGCCAGTAGGAATGTCGTAGAAACATGAAACAAATACCAAAATTTTTGTCCCATCAAGCCCGACAAATCACGTGTGGGTACTCATGACTTAACTCCAACAGGAAGTTCAGAATTTGCCTTTCAAAATAAAATGCTCAAATTGCAAACTTCCAGTAGGAATGTCGTAGACACATGAAACCAACGCCAAAACCTTCATTTAATCGAGCCCAACAAATCACATGCTGACACCTATGAGCTATCTCCAACAGGAAGTTCGCAATATGCCTTTCAAAATAAAATTTTTAAAACTAACTCCGATTACACCGTTTGTCGTATTGACTTCTAAACAGCACCAAAAGATAGAGTGAACCCTCCTCAAAAAAGTTACTTCGCACTTTTTCCATAACTGTCTTAGTGTTTTTTTTACAAGCCCGCAAAGTTGCGATGTTTGGAACTCATTTTTCACTTTGGAGTTTTTCCCCACATGTGACATATCTACGCGTTCAGGGGACTCACCACAACTCTCACATCCAAAAATTTTTGAGATAGGATGTACGGTTATTGATTTATAGCAATTTGTTTATTTTCATACTTTTTCCACTTTAGACTGCCATTTGACCCCCTTAACATGCTCCAAAACTCACCAAATTTGCCATGTATGTCATGGCTGGTGAACACTCTCATTAAATATCAAAATTAACCCCTTGGGTACCAAAATGGACTCTGTAGCGCCACCTATGTACTAAAAAACACACAAAATCTGCCCTAGTGGCCAGTAGGAATGTCACAGAAACATGAAACAAATGCCAAAATGTTGGTCTGATTGAGCCCGAAAAATCATACACTGACACTCATGAGCTAACTCCAACAGGAAGTTGGCAATCTGCCTTTGAAAGTTACTCTACGTTTCTGCAATTACTGCTTATTCATTTCAGACTTTTCACACAAAAGCTATACCTCATTAAATTCCCACAAGTCTGCAGAATCAAAAAGTGAAAGAATTTTTCAGATACGACCTACGGTTATGGAATAATGGCGATTTTTTGAAGACTATGTTTAGTTTCACTTTTATAAATGACAAAGTCCCTATAAAACTCTTCCTGGTGCACACTTGTAAGTGTCTGTCTGTAGTGCAGTGGTTCATGTAGCTGCCTATTGAACAAGTGGACCCTGGTTCAAGTCCCAGACAGTCTAAATTTTTTTCTTTTTTTTTTTTTTTATTTTAAAACAGGCTTTACTGCATTGTATTGTGGATATTGGAAATTTTCCACACATTCAAAAGTACACGGACTACATTTTTTCAAAATAAAACCCCAATTAAGAATAATACAAAATGTCTGTTACATAACTTCTTTTCATTTTTATGACCAAACGCTCAACTGTTTGTACAATGTTTCTTCATTCAAAAGTACTCTTTCTCACAGACACACATGCTCACACAATAGGGTTTTTCCAAAATAAAAGCCTTAAATGTGGTAAATCATCACTTTAATGCTCAATTATTCACACAATTTCAATTCATTTTTCAAACTGATTCTTTCTCTCACATACAAAACAAATGCACATACACACAGTAGGGTTTCCAAAATAAAAGTCTCATTTAAAGGTAATGGTGGTTTCGCCAGAGGGTCGCTGGTGTTCTGTACAGATTTAAGGAGGACAGACACTAAAGGTTGGGAACTGGTATGGGGACGGAGAGGTGTGAGTGGAGCTGAGGTGTGGACGGTCACGGGAAGCGGATCACAGGGGAGGCGGAATGCCCGGTGCGAGATCCCGCCCAATGCTGCTTGCAGCTTTAATTATTATTATTATTATTATTATTATTATTATTATTAAATGTGCTGTTGAAACAAACTGGACCTTGATGCACATATCAGTCAAATCCATGTTTTGTCTGTCAAAAATATTTAAATGTATTTAAATGGGTAGGTGTGTTAGAATATTCTAGACAGGTTCTGTATATACTTCAGATTTTAAGACTATGTCATGAATATGAATATGTTTGGGGATGTTGTATCACAATCCCATATTTACCATCTGGAACCAATAAAGTTAATTTAACAGCCTTTTTTTCTCCTGTGAACTGTGTGGTTCTGTCCAAATCCAGTCAATCCATCAGGTTCAGGTGGACTACACCTTGTACTGGATGGATTGGTACACATCTAGATTTGGACAGGATGCAGTTAGTCTTTTGTCTATAATTCTCAGTGGTTACATTTCACTGTGTTTTAAATCTTCATCATCATACTCTTCCTCCACTCTGTCAATGTCCTATTGGTTTATAACTCTGGTGTCTCTCTCCAGCGACGGATGTATGTACTGTATGTTATAATTTTATACAACATTAAACATAAAATTAAATTACATAATCCCATAAAAATCCAACACAGTCTGACGCAGCTTCTACGAAGCACCAGCGGACTTCCACTTCCTCCTCCTGGACATCCTTCTGTCACCATCCTGAGGTGTCCAGTACAGACTCAGGTACAGCTAGATGGCTTCACAACGCTGTCCTGCCTGAAGACCTGCCAGTGGTGTCCACTGTCCCCCTGAACCTACCAGTCTCTGCTGCTCCACTGTGGTCTTCTGGTCATACATAGGTCCACAACCACTCAGTGGAGGACTATAAGCAACTACAAGCAGATCTTCCACAAAGTTGATTTGCTGGAGTATGTTTGTGTCAAAAACTGATCACATCATAATAATATTTGACAAATCATGTCAAACATGTCGCTCATTTTCTCATATTTATCACTAATGTATGTACTTTATAAGTATCATTGCCAATGTACCCTTTTTTCCAGTTCTTGCAGGTCCCAGAGTGGCCGGCCTCGTCCCTGGAGCTTAGAGCTGGGACTTCACATCAGAGAGAAACAGTGGGAGAGACTGGACCGTCCAATATTCATGATGTTTAATGATGACACTGGCCTCCTACATTTTGATCTCATATATTGTTTGACTCTATTCTCGCTATGACATGGACACTTAATTGCAATGTTGTACTTTAAACTTATTCTGTAAGATTCTACATTGTTGATGAATTAAGTCCACCAGTCTCCTTCTCACCAATTTGTGTGCTCTTACATCTTGGAATTATTGTTTTAAATCTGGTTTTGTTTGCCCAAAGTCAATAAAGAAACTCCTAACTCCTCAGTCAGTCTGTATGTAATGTATATCATAGTCACTTACATTCAGCTGTGAGTGACTTTTAGGTTTAGGAAAAAAAAAAATTATGACAACTTGGTATATCTGCTGTTGGACTTAAGGTTCCACCGTACATAAAATGAACGCTAAAATTAACTGAATGAATGTGTAAGGTCTGTGTATCCTTATGGGTACGTTCAATCGCTTATTTGAGGTCGAAGTGCCAGAAATGGGTCTCTTCCACACCGAGGTTTGGGTCTGGGTGTACACTGAGTAGGTTTGAGCTGATGTGGTTCGGGCATGTTTTGGCAAAAGCTGTCTGGAATTATACAAATGAGAAAAGAATTATTTGATTAGTATAAATACAGAAATGTGAAAAACATAGGAGTCCATTTTAGTCTTGACTGGGTCCATCTGTCTCTGATCATTATCTTTTGTTGACTGCGTGTTAATTATGTTTCAATCAGGATGTAATGTTAAAGGTCCTGAACAGAGAATTTGTTTAAAGAGGATTGCAGCGACACCTTCGGCCAGAGTTGATGGTGTTTTTAAGGGATAAAGACTCCGCTTCCCATGAGCCCTAGCACCTACTGTCGTAACAGCATAACTGGCCAAGGCGTGTATTTGTTTTGAAGCTAATGACTGAAGAGTGGATCCTCTTTACAACTCTGCAGTTCTTTTTTCAAGACACCAACTTGCAGGTGCAAAGTGATGTTTGAAATGAGACAACAAACTTCATAAAGTCCATTTGTAGCGTAGTTTAGTAACTGAAGTGAAAACGAAAGTGAAACCTAACTTTGGATGTCAGACTCCTGCTTCTTTGTCTGTTTTCCTCTGGAGTTCCTCAGTGGTACACACAGACCAGTGTTTAGACGTGTCCCAATAATATACATTTGCTCTAGCTTTTCCACAAAGTATTCAGTCATTTTCATAAATGACTTCAGTCATTCTTCATCTTCCTCATTGTACATTAGTTCAGTTCAGCTCTAGCTGCTTCAGCGTTCTGCATTCACAGTATTCTACTGCTAGAATTGTCTTGTTCCTGAAGGACAGTTTAGTATCCAGCCCCCGACATGAACATTCAACTCCATCCAGAACCATTTCAGTCTGACCTTCCAAAGCCCTTAGTTTGGACTGAAACAATGCTCCAAATCCAAAAGATTAGCCCCGTCACAGAGCTAGCCCTGTGGCTAACATACAAGTGTTTACTAAGTGTTGGACTGAGCTACCAACAGACGCTAGAGTCCAATCCAATGTTCCAGTGCATCTGTGTAAAGAACACAAGCATTCTATAGCTGTGGAGAAGGCAGAGGGCCAGCTGCAGCTCTGTTTTCATTCCTTTAACTCCCTTAGTTCTATCCATCCATTTAATGCACAGGTTTACCTCTGTTTTAGTCTGTGCTCTATCACTCTACCCTTAGTTACCTCCGCCAAGAGGTACTGTGATCACTTTGCTTTGTGTGTTTGCGTGCGTGCGTGCGTGCGTGTTTGTTTGTTAGCAAGATAACTCAAAAGTTATGGATGGATTTTCAGGAAATTTTCAGGAAATGTTGAAACTGGCACAAGGAAGAAATTATTAAATTTTGGTGATGATCGGGGGGGGGGGGGGGGGGGGGGGCAGACCTGTCTTAGCGGAGGTCTACACTCTCCGTGTGCTTTTCTTATTTTCTTTTTCTTTCTGTCGGTCCAGCTCCAGTTCCAGTGTCCACCATTACAACTAAATGAATCCAACAAATCCCTTTCTTTAGGAAAAAGGACAGATCTGACTCCTCACTCGTTCAGCTTACTTCTTACTGCTAAACTCTGCCGGTCATGTGTTGTTGTCATAGTGACGAAAGTCTGCCATAAATCAGTCCAGTCTTGTCCAACCTGACCAGGGAAGATGGAGACAGCATTTGGAAATAACCTATTTTGGGAAAGATAATCTCATTTTAAATTGCAGACTATGATCAGGCATATATATAAAAATGAGACACACGAAGTCTGTGCAGCATCTTTGAGATTATATATTTATAAAAGCTTCTGCTCCATTGGCCTGTACTGCAAAGGCAGCTGCCCAAAATATCTGTGGTGGAAGAGTACAAGGCAACAAAAACACACCAGGCCATGATGCTGCGAGACAGCAAAGATGAGAGTGCACCATTCAAATACTGTCATCAGGACAGGTTGTGAGTGGTCAGCCAGCAGAGCGCTGAGGGCGGCCAAGGATCGGCTGCATCATGCTGACAGTGTCGGGTCAGTAGTTCAGGGCAGGCTTGGCCTGGGTTGCTCCACCAGAAAAAGCTGGAAGAAAGCTAAGCCAAAGGAACGACACGACATGATGCAGAGAGAGATCTGAAAGGTAGATAGGCAGAGGAAGAAGGCTGGCATGTCAAGGCTGTAGCCATGAACAACCAGGGCAGCTGGACGAGATGGGAGACTGGGAGAGAGAGGGCCCAGACCTGGCAGGACGACTGGAAGATGGAAGGACACCGGATCAAGTTCTTCTTGTCTTCCGTCTACGATGTTCTGCACACCCCATCAAACCTCCATACATGTAGATTGGCAGAGAAATCAGAGCTGCACTCTGTGGAAGGACAGCACACCTTGAGCATGTCCTCTCCTCATGTCCCTCAACTTTGGTAGATGGTAATACCGGTACCGATATAACAAGTTCCTGGCACAGGTGACGGAAGGGGTGGGACCGGCCACAAAAAAGGCAAGGAAGCTTACTCGTGGACCTTGTTTCATTTACTTCGTCAGAGCAGCAGAAAGTGCAGTGGCAGAAGTGAGGAGCAAAGGGGTCCTGGTCACAGCAATTGACTGGGAGATGCAGGCTGACCAGAAGAAGCAGCTCAAATTCCCAGTGGAGATTTCCCATACCAGCCTTGCAGATACTGTCCTTTGGCCCAAAGCCACCAAACGAGTGGTGCTCATGGAGCTGATGGTACCCTGGGAAGAGAGGATGGAGGAGGCCTACGAGCGCAAACTAAAGAAATATCAAGTCCTTATCCTCCAGAGCCAGCAGAATGGATTGAAGGCCTGGAATCTGCCGGTGGTCAGCTTCTGGGGCTTTGCTGGATGGTCACTTTGGAAGCCCTGGGGTTGCTGGAGATCAAAGGGCTGGCGAGGAAGTGGCTGGTAGCCAACATCACCAAAGAGGCAGAGGCAGCTTTGTCATGGATATGGATACAGCAGGAGGTGCGGTGGCAGAGTCAACCAGCAAAGACATACCAGGGGCAGATCCAGAACAGTGGACCTGCCGTTGAGCCCGCCTGAGGTGTCATGGGCCTAAATCGACAAAAAACCAAGGAAGGGGGGCACCCATCTGAAGACCTGCTGATGCCACACAACTCATGCTTGGTATGTGGCCAAACCTTGGCTCAGCGAGGAAGACGACCCTGCCATGCAGTGTCCTGAAAGTGCCTGGAAAGGGAGGAAAAAGAAAGAGTGAGAGAAAGAGAGCGATGTCATTGGCTCACAGATGGCGCCGACCTGTTGAGGTGAGCCAGTCACGATAAACCCTTTATCGTATTTTCCATGTACAGTCACTACCTCGAAAGCATTTAGTGTAGTTATAGACAATGTTAAAGTTCAGTGACAACATTTGTACATATACAAAGTAAACAAGTGCATACATAATGTCATCATAGTTCAGTCAAGGTCAAGTCCATGTTGTCAGTCACAGACATTTACTTGTATTTAAATGGGGGAGTGTGTGTGTGTGTGTGTGGGTGGGGGGGTGTAACAATCCATTTGAGTATTTATCATGTTGAACCAATAAAGTCAATTTCACTGTTTTTTGGGGGGTTTTTTTTACAGCTTGGTTCAGATATTCAAGTGTCCAAAGAACAAATGAATGAACCTTTCGTCAAACTGGGCTGTGAACAGGAAGACAACGCAAATGACCGTGACTGGATTTGTATAGTTGGATTAATAGGAGTGTGTCTGTACTCTGCTGTCATTGGTCCATGGTATCTGTTGAATTGTTGACTTGGTGCAGAGTTGGAGTGAAAAGCATCAGTACCTTTGATCATCCCAGAGGTTCTAGCTGTCTTTGTCCTGCTTTCATCTAAGGTGAGTGTTGGTAAAACTGGGTAGACTAATGCTGGGACACTGCAGGGGGTTTACACTCAAATCTCACTGTGACCATGTGAACAGCACAGATGCACGATTTATATGGAAAAAAATTAGGACTGCATAAGTTGGTTTAAAACAGTATTCTGATGATTATTATGGGCAGTATTATAATTAAAGATTTACAATCTGTATGGTTGGAAATCAGTCAAAATGTACAGATGACCTCTAGAAATGTCATGTACTTCTGCTCACTGTCACTAAATCCAAACTTTCATTGAGGTTGTGTTTATTTTTTTCATTTCTGCACAGATCACCCTAAATCCTACTAAATATGGACTTTGAAGTATTTTGTGATAATATTGTGATTATGACTGTGGTTGGATTAATTGTGGATCTGCAGCTAACATTTTTAGTCATGTGATGAAAGACGAAAGTTTTTTCTCTCAGTTGTTTTATACCACTATTGTTACTAAGTTATAGAAGTAGAAGTGGTCAAAGTACAGCATTATTAGACAATATTGTACTTAACTACTGTGTTGTGTAACTGTGGGAACACATACTCATTATCTTACATATTATTTTTGCATTTTTTTTTTTTTTATTAGACCTTTATTTAACCAGATAAAATCCCATTGAGATCAAGATCTCTTTTATAAGGGCGACCAGGCCAAGAGGTCAGCAGCACACACCATGAAAGAAAACGGGTTTAACACTTTCAGTGCCATGGGCCGATTAAATCGGCTTTACGAAAACAACCTGTAAAGTGCCACGGGCCGATCAGATCGGCTTTGGAGAACACGCCACATTTGTGTACAAACAAACCATCCACCCCCATTTCTTTCTCACATTTTGATGACGTTCTTTCCGTGTCCCCCTTTTGAGACCAAGCAGACGGGAATTTGAGGTCACGCGACCGAATAATATTTTTATATCTTTTTAATGTTTCTTATTCTCCGGTGTTTCATCAGAGGGAGCCCTCCATGCCGGGGGGCGGCTATGGACTCCGGGGGCTGTGGCGCCTTCTCTCACTGGGGTCCGCTCCTTTCTGGTGGGTGGGGGTCCCAGTTGGCCCTCTCCCACTAGTTGGGATGCGGGGCTGTGTTGCTGGTGCCTGGTCGCCGGGGTCGGCGGCTGCCTCCTGGTGCGGATGGCTCCCTGAGACAGCGCCTCCTAAATTGATGTTTTACTTTTACTTGTACATTTTTGTTCTGGTCTACCCGTGCTCAGTCAGTCTTCTTAAGTATGTGTGAGCTTGTGGGTTTGCATGTATATGTGTGTGTGTGTGTGTG
Organism: Sphaeramia orbicularis; assembly: GCF_902148855.1. Taxonomy (NCBI): domain Eukaryota; kingdom Metazoa; phylum Chordata; class Actinopteri; order Kurtiformes; family Apogonidae; genus Sphaeramia; species Sphaeramia orbicularis. Next base: position 54,585,591 of record NC_043964.1, read on the forward strand.
TGTGTGTGTGTGTGTGAGTGTGCGGGTGAGTGGGTGGGTGTGGGTGGGTGGGGGGCGGTACTGATTTTTATACTGATATGTAAAGCACTTTGTGCTACAGTTTTTAATGTATGAAAAGTGCGATATAAATAAAGATTATTATTATTATTATTATAAATTATGCAAATTACGATCAATAATGAATCGGCTGCGTCCGGTGCGTTTTGGATCTAATCAGCAATCGGTCGGATGTTACCGAGCGGTTTCCTGCAGGATTCTTCAAATATTATGAAAACGACGCGAAATACTGAAAAATGGCCAAATTCTGTGGCACTTTTAAGGCTTATTATCCCCTTAACTGTCTGGCACTTAAAGAGTTAACAGACAGGTAAAAACAATAAATTAAAACAAACACTAATATTGTAATAACAGAAAAGTTAGACTGTTTTTTAAAGTGCAATTTTTAAAGTGCAAAATTTATTTGAGGTCACAGTAATTTAAAAACATAGGCACTGTCCGATTGACTCTCACAGTCTTGTCTGTAAGACGAAGCGAAAAGCTTGAAATGACATGAGCTCTGGTATTTTCAGCTCCATTTGAAGTGTGTTCCAGGCAGAGGGGGCGGGGCAAAGCTGAAAGCTCGCTTCCCCAGTTCAGTTCTAACTTTGGGTACATTCAAATAATACAGATCACAAGACCGTAAAGAATATTTACTGGTTGATCTTTGGAGAAAACAGGATAGGTATGACGGAACCATACCTAGAAGGGATTTGTAGGTTAAGGTTAACCAGTCAAATAAAAATCCATCAGATATAAAATGTTCATTAAAATTCTTTAGTATGGCAGGTTTATTGGTTAACATTTGTCCCTCTTTAGTTAATAAATTAGGCAGGGCCTTTACTGGAGCTGACTCAGAAGTGGATTTTACTACTTTCCAAACCTTCTAAGGGTCATTCAGGTTTTTAGTTGTTTCATTGAGGTTAAACTCAGACTGGGCTTTCTTAACCAAAAAGGTACATTTATTTAACTAATGAAAACGGGGCCAGTCAAGATCAGTCTTATTTTTTCCTGCTGTGGCCCAGGCCCTTTCTTTAAGGTTTCTTATTTCAGTTGAAAACCAAGGGTTATTGTGCCCTTCCACCCTTAATGTACACAAAGGCACATGTTTATTTAATACATTTAAAATAACCTCATGGAAGTACTGCCAATTGATATTATTGACAATATTATTGCATTTGTTACTGTTTAGCAATTAACTTATTATATTCTATTCAATTCCAATCCCGCTCCTCTGCATTATCACAGTGGAAAAGACATCAGGGTGTTTGTCTACACACTAGTTTTATTTCTTTTCTATTAAAACTGTTCATGTGTCTGCAGCTCATACAAACTCTCCTGTCATGAAGATTTTGGAGGAAATGTCCTTCATCCACCTGCTGCTCCTCCTCTGTCCTGTGTATGAGGGACTGAACCTGCGACCTTTGAAATACATACAATACACCAGCCAAAACCCTGGCTCAAAAACCTGGAAGGAGGCACAGGAGTACTGTAGGGAACACCACAGTGACTTGGCCACTATCAGAAATCACACTGACAATGGTTTTATTACTCCATTCAAAGGCTGGATTGGTTTGTACCGTGATGGTTCAAACTCTGTGTGGAAATGGTCCAGAAGAAACGAGACCGCTGACTTCATCGTCTGGTCAGGTGTTGTACCTGTTCTATTTTTAGACCTTTCACTTTGTTTCCCATCTTGGAAGTGTAACCACAGGGTTCAGCCCCCCCCCTCAAATAACTTTAGTTCAGTTATGTAGGTAACAAAAAATCTTGTAAGTTCAGGTTAGGAGAGGTAACTTTGGTTCCGGCAGCCATTGTTCTGCTGAATAATTCTTAGTAATGTTGGTGCTATTGTTTTTAATAGATTATTTATTGTATTTATTGTTGGTTTGTTCTCCATGTGATACTGCTGGCTGAAGAACAAATTGCCCCTCAGGGATGATAGTTTACCTTGACCTTGTAATTTACTTTTTGATATTTAATTAAAACTAGGGATGTCCGATATTGGCTTTTTTGCCAAAAACCGATATGCCGATATTGTCCAACGCTTAATTTCCGATTCCGATATCTACCGATATCGCTGCCGATATATGTGGGATATTAAACTAATTTTAGGTAACATCACATATCTCCTGTCATGGAATTAACACATCATGTCTGTGCAAAGAATACATACTTCAACTTAACTCTTTCCCGCCAGAGCATTTTCCAGTGAGTTGGTAGCCAGCACCAGCCTTTTTGGTCATTTTCACTAATCTTTGGAAGCTGACTGAAAATGTTGTGTTAGGAGTATGGGAACACTGAATACATCAAAAGAAAGAACAGAACTTCAACTTTTAAACACAAGAAACGATTTTATTCTGTCTTCATTCGTTCATGAGATATGAACATTTGAATATTGGTCATTTTCAGGAAAAAACTGAATTTTGAGCAAAAAACTGAGAAAACTGCATTTTTTTCCAAAGATATTGATTTTCAAGAAAAAATTGATTTCCTATTTACATTTTTGACTCTTTCTCATTTACCAACAGTAACACTGTATTCCAAATCACAAAGTAAAATAATAATAAAAACAATAATAATAACAAACAGCTCTAAGATATCCCATCATTCCACAAAATATTAGAGGAATCCACACCAAACTTAAGACCAATCATCTTCTAAAGCACCAGGTTCCTTCTAAACTTATCACATTTACATACATCAGTTATAAGTCTAACACATATTAGTTTAGTTTTTTGATATAAACACTTCAATATTCCTCATTTTCAAGAAAAAAATAAACAAATGCACTAAATACTGTAGATTTCTGGCCTTTCCTTGGCTGCACCAGGTCCTCCTGTTGGACCAGCTGCTGTGTTTGATCTGGAAATAATTATATGGACATCTAGTTATTTATCTATGTATGAATATATGTATTTATTTATTTATTTCATACTAAAGCCAAATCAAACAGTGTCTTCCCTGTGTCCTGCTGACATTCTACAGCTGAATCTGTTCTGTGTCCTCAGTCTGAATCTGAACTCATTCTAACAGATGAACACTGTCCTTTGTCTTGTCTCATGTCTGTGTCTGTCTTCTCTTTGAATGTCCTCTATAAATATCTCTTTTCTCTTCCTCCTGTCTGTCATTTTCTCCGTGTCGCTCCGTGCCCGCCCCCCCCCTTCATGTCAGACCTGAGCCGCTCCGTGTTTCCCGTGTTCCGTGTCCGTCTCCCTCACCTTCTATTTCTCTGTTCCTGTCTCTAAATGGTTCTTCTGTAGCTCCATCACATATTGAATTGTCGGACTCTGTCTCCATGATCATCTTTAAGGCTTTTGAAACTGTGCGCGGTTCCTGAAGAATCTGCATTTCCTCATTCAGTGACTGCCGCTGGATGCGTTGCCATGGGATACGGAGACTCCAGTGCGGAAACATCAAACCCGGTCCGTCATTTTTCCAAAAAAGCTGCTTAATTGTTTGTTTTTGGACTAAGGAAAGTAATTCACACGATTCGCAACAGCTTCAACTACAGTACAACAGTGAAAACACGGAGTGACGGAAAATCTCGTCATTGGCGGACAAAGAGTTAAGTTGTGGAAAAAATGCCATAGTTATTTATTTTCTCTCCCTCCCTCCATGAGTCTACTACAGTGTGGCAACTCTACTGTACAATTTTGAAAACTGCACATTTCTTTCAGCTACAAACAATGCTTCATTTACGCATCGGTAAATGTCGGTGAAATTAAGGCATTATTTTATCGGTTTTAATGATAGGCAAAAAAAACGATAACGATATTCACCGATATTACATTTTTATGCCAATATCGGGCCGATAATATCGGCGGGCCGATATTATCGGACATCCCTAATTAAAACCAGAATCTTTTCCTAAAGTGGAGGATTTGTAATGTACAAATTGCAACCTAATCTTAAACTTGTCTCATTTCCACGAGAGCCTGACCGATTAATCAGCCAATCGGGCCAATTATAGCTTATCACTGATTAATCAACAATGGTCAATATGTAGCCGATATATTAATTCAAGTTTTTTGCTGCGTGGAGATTGTGTCGCTCAGTTCCTGTGTGTGTGCTGCACACTGCCCCAGTACCTGGCCCCTCCCCCTCCCACAGAGCAGTGAAGTGCAGTTCCACCTCTCACACTCATTCAGCTGCAGCAGAGAACAAGAGAGAAACGGAGAAAGAAACTGCATTTATTTTACTCCATGGTAAGCTGTGACTTTGTAAAACAATATAACACTACACTTTAGTGCCCCAGGGGTACAACAAAGAGAACATTCTAGCTTTTTTTTTTTTTCACGCAAGTTTTAGAGAGCGTATTACAGTGTTTTAACATTGTGTAAGCTGCATTTCAGTGAAATAAACAAAGACATATGTAACTGTTAATTAACATGTCCACCATTATCTAATATCAGACTATTATACAGTGTTTTAAAGTTATGTAAATTATCTTTATGAGATAAACAAAGATGCAACTGTTAATCAACATGTCCACCATTATCTAATATCAGACTATTATAAAGCGTTTTATAGTTATGTGAAAAAAAATGCAGATATATGTACCTGTTAACTCCCATGTCCATCATTAATATCAGACTACTATACAGCGTCCCACTTCACTTCATACAGTCATGCAGGATTTACTGGGGCTCATAAATTCACAACTGAATGTCTTCATTAAAATAATTTTGAAAAGATTCCAAGTAATGTATTTAGTTGTAATTTTATGTATTACATGTTTTGAAAGCAGATCCATTTTTACATAAAATGTAGTTTAGTCCCTTGTATTAAGTCCAATAACATGATGCATGTTTGGATTATTTCTTATTTTGTTTGTAGACCACTTTTTTCACTTTTTAACGTTTGCTTCAGCATTTATTTCTGAGCTGTTTGTAAATACCCAGTGGCTGCAGATGGGACTTTTCATTAGCTAGTAAATATGACTAATTGATATTGGTAAGATGTTTTTGTGAATAAGCCTTTTAAAAACACATGTATTTGTTTAAAAACACCTCACATCAGCCTATGTATTATGACTTTCAGCTAAATGCAGCCACTTGTTTTTATTTTAAATGGACAACTATAGAATCCAATTCTATGCTAAAAACAAAATGCATTAAATGTGTATATACTTTCATTCCACAGGCAGAGGGGAACAGTAAGGTGTGGAGCCACTTCACAAAAGACTCCACAAGCACCAGATGAACATCTGCAGAGCAAGAGTTAGCCAGGGCTCCAGCACCAGCGAAGCAAAGAACACTACACATTTACTGATTTAGCATTGTGTTTACAGTTTGCTTTTCTTATATCATTGTGTTTACAGTTTGCCTTTTCTTATTTATCATTGTGTTTACAGTTTGCCTTTTCTTCTTTATCATTGTGTTTACAGTTCCTATGTTGACAGTGTTACTAATTAAAGTTCCTTATTTTAATTTAGTAGTCTTCTGCTTCTTTTTGTTGAATCATATTTTGGGTATTATAAGAATTTATGTTCATGTACAGTAAATATCCTGTCTACATCAATGCTCTTATTTCATATATCGGCCAATATATCGGTTATCGGATGATATATCGGATATCAGCTTCTTTTTTTTTTTTGCCTCCAATATCGGCATCGGCCCCAAAAATCCCATATCGGTCGGGCTCTAATTTCCACATGATCTGAACATCACGTGCGTGCACTTGAAAACCCTCAGCCTGACTTATCAGGTGCACTACTGCCCCCAGTGGCCCGACTTACCAGTGCTTGGTAAAGTTTTTGGACAGACAGACGGACGGATGGACAAACAGCCAAATGATGACAACACCCTACGGCCAGTGTGGCCGAGGGTAAAAATGACAAGGTCTATGTTTTATATTTTGTTTAACCATGGGTAATCCAATGGAGTTATGCCATGTTTCCACTTCATGGTACCGGCTTGACTCACCTCGGCTTTTTTGCATTTCCATTACATAAAGTTTGAATCTGGTACCCGGTACTATCTTTTTAGTATCTGCTCGGTCAAAGTTCAAAAACAGGTGAAGAGATACTAAACTGTAATGTGTAAACACTGCAGACCACTGATTGGTCAGAGAGTTGTTACTGTGTCATTATGTGGTCGGTCGAGGAGGTTCAGACATTTCTGTCCTTGGTGGACGATAAAAAGATTCAGCATGAGCATGACGGGGCAGCACGCAGTGAGCAAGTATCAGCAACCACGGAAGTTACTCGCAGTGTCGCTATGAGGACCAGGTATTCTAAAGCTGGTACTCTCCTGTAATGGAAACGGCTTCCAGCAATAGTACCTAGGGCCTCATGTACAAAGACTTGCGTGGATTTCATACTGAAACCTGGCGTATGCCCAAATCCAGAAAAATCCGTATGCACAAAAAAATCCAGATGAACAAAACTGTGTACGCCCGAGTCCAAGCACACTTCCTTTGTACATCCCAATCAGCGTGGAATTGACCACATATGTTGGAGTACCTGACTCCTCCCTCTCCACGCCCATATTTAAATATGCAAATCAGCATAAACAGGGTCTGCAGGTGGGATTCCCTCTGGGATTCCCCTCTCTGCATGATCAGATGACGTCAAGGTGGACATGAAGCGCAGGTCAAAACAAGCGGAAGGAGAAAAAAAGAGGACAAACTCACCCTGTTTGAGCAGAGAGTCACCGATACTGTGAGCGACACTGGTCTAACGGGGTGACTCAAATCATCCCCACGGTAAATATATATTTAGTATTTGTGTAACTCATACATTAGTTCATTCTACGGGTCAAACAATAGTCTGATCACAGCCAAACAAGACAAAGGTTCATGCGTAGTCATGTCAGGATATCAAAGAGGAAATCAAAGACTTGTGTTTAATCCCTCCATTTATTATTTCCCAAAAGACAATAAGACAGAAGACGGTGAGACACAGTCTCAGCCTGTCACAGACTGTGGGATTTCTCCAGTCCAACAGCCTTTTTTCACATTATTAACTGTTTCCCAGTATCACCTCTAAATGTCGCCAATGGTTCAAAAGCACAAGAAATGTGTGTACGCCAGTCATGAAGTTGGCGTGGAGGACCGCACATTTCCACGGTAATGTCACATCTGAACGTGAGCGTGGAAAAGGGCGTACGCCACATTCTTGTGCGTACGCAACCTTTCTACATGAGGCCCCTGATACTTGAGTCGCATCAAGTCGGTACCACGTAGTGGTAATACGGCTTTAGTCTCTAAGATACAGACCTTGGCTTTCTGCTTGATCAGAAGCTTTATTTCCAAACCCATAGTGTCAGCTTGGTCTGCAAATTGAGGTTAAAGCTAAGAGTTCATTTGTTTGTTTGTTCATTCATAACAAAGGTTAAAAAAAAAAAAAAAAAAAAACATTTGAAAAGGAGTGGGATGAAGTGGAGCCTATAAACTCCCACCCACTTACCACATCTTTTTCTACTGAACACAAACTCCCATGAAGGCTCCACAAAATAACTCTCAAAAAATATACAAAATAAACTCTGTCCACACTTCCACAAAATGCAAAAATATGACACAAATCGAAAATGCAAATGGTAATAATCCACAGAAAATAGGTTGAAAGTTTTGCAAATGCACTTTTTCATTTTTTTATCTATGAAAAGGGAATTTTTCAAACAAACGTAGGAATTTTAAATGACAAACACAAAGAGCGATATAATTCTACCTCTGGTCTGTTTATTCCAGATGTGTGAAATGTGGCATATACTTCCATTGTGTAGTTAATCTACACATTTATTAATACCCATAATTCATAATTCATAATTCATGTATTTGTTATGTTTGTCCATATTTGTCTGGTCATGTCCAGATGAGTTCAAGACTCCTGGTCAAAAAAATGGTCTGTTTTAATAACGAAAAAACATTTTTCTTAATAATTTTTTAATTTATCTGTATATCTGAAATGTGCATTCAGTAAAATGCCACAATTTCTTCTGCTTCTTTCAGAAAATCACCACTACAACCAACACTGTGCTTATAAATACTCCTCCCATACTGGATGGAGGAGTGGGGATTGCAACAATCGGCATTCATTAATCTGTTATGATGAACCTCTGATTCTTGTGAAGGAGAATAAGACGTGGGAGGATGCATTAGTGCACTGCAGGTCTCTGAAGATCAAGAACTCAAATGCCTACAACAGCCACCGCTACGACCTGGCCACCCTGCTCACTCCAGGTGACCACGACTACGCCAAAGAGATGATCCAAGAGGCCACCACTGACATGGTAGGTCCATGTTCTACAGTGGACACTAAGGCACAATCCCAATCCACTCCTCGGCCCTCCCCCTTACCCCTCCCCCTCCATTTTGCACGTTCACGTGAGGGGGTGGGGGTGTCCCGATTTTCAATGAGTCGCAGGGGAAGGGCTAAGGGGGAGGGCTGTTTGACCCTCAAAACAGATTTTTCAGGACCACACCAAAAACAGAGGAGTATGAGAAATTTTCCATAATTCTGTTCGAATCATCGGCAAGATGGAGGTAAAAACAGCAAAAAAAGTGCAGCAGTGATGAAAGAAACACACAAATGTACGTATTTTCTTTGTAAATAACTTAATCATTTGAGCGTCCGTTTAATGCCGTTTTAATGCACTACAGATAGCATTTCTGTGGTTTGTGGTTGATAGCTGTAAACAGATGCCCAAAGCTGCTGACGGCATAATGAAATATTTTGCAAAATTGTTGCATCTGTTTATTGCGGTATCGATGACTGCTGATGACGTAACCAGTCTCAAAGGGCTGTCTCATTTCAAAGGAGAATGTTTTCACCCCTACCCCTTGCAACTCCGTTTCAAGCGTTAGTGCCAAGTGCAAGGGCCAAGGGGGAGGGGTAAAGGGGAGGGGCCAAGGGGGAGGGGTGAAAATGAGAAATGGGATTGGACCTCACTGTGTGTTTGAGTGGCTCATCCTCTGTGTTCTCTGCTGAATGTTTCTCAGGTGTGGACCGGTCTGCGATTCCTGGCTGGTCGGTGGATGTGGGTGGGTGGAGAACAACTACAGCACACGATCGAATGCTATGACGATAAAAAGACCTGTGGCGGACTGAAAAGGAGTAACTCAGATGCCTATATACGAAGAAAGTGTGAAAACAAATTCAATTTCCTCTGCTCCTGGAGGCCTTAAATACAAGACAACTTCATGTATTGTAAAAATCCGTAGAGAAAATCAGCGTCAAATCAAAATCTGAAGTTCACTTCATGTAGAGAGAGTGTCTAGTGACAAAGGATGTGATGTATTTGTGAATAGAATGATAATTTACTATTACTAATGTTGGTGAAACATTTCTAGTTCAAACAGTTCAAGTAAGAATTGAAAATGGCCAAAAACTCACCCCTCTCAGGACGTCTTTGTAGCACAAGTTAGTTTAAGTGTAACTAATAACATTGCCTTACCTATCTAATCAAGGCTAAGCTAAGTGTTGAACAGCTAAAGAGGCTGATATTTCCCTCAGAAGTCAAAAAACACTAAAAAAAAATAGGTTGATATCATGTGTTTTAGAATACTATTCATATACACACCCTATATTATCTATCCATCTCCTTGACTACACTTAACTTGGTTTAGATATTAGACTTATATACTGTTCTATAAAAAAAGCGGATTCAAGAACTTGGAAGAGCATCACAAAGAGTGGACTGAAGCTGAACTTAGGGGCCGTTTACACGGCGTAGGATTCAGTCGACTCCGGGAAGATTTCATGGCGGATTAGCCTTCTGTTAACATGGAAACGGTGCCTAGAGTGCCTGAATCCGGAAACTTTTGATACCAGGGTCCAGGGTGGAACGTTATCGATACGCTCCGCATTTCAGCTCCGTGTTAACGCGAATCGGAACGTTCCGGGGTAAAATATGACGTCACCGCATGCGCGCGCAGCCAAGAACCGCCAGTTAACCCACTCCAGGCCAGTTGGTGGCGGTAATGCGCCTCCAAGCTGGTTTGCCAGCCTCTATGACACAATAAAGCTGCAGAAAAAGAAGGAACAACCACAACAACAATGGCCGGTTTCAGAACAACATACATGCTGCTAACTGTGCTCAGCTCATCTGTCCAGACAAAGAAGTCCTGCGTCTTTGTACGACCACTCGCCATTGCTGTTTGTAAATAGTGTTGTCCGCCTCTTCTTCTTCTTCTTCTCCTCATTTAAAGGCTGTCTAAACCGGAAATCGTTTGTGCGCAGGCGCGTGTTTTACCGCCACTGTTTCACTACAGCTCTACATCGCCAGCTACTGGTCTGGCATGGCCACTACAGCGTATTCAGCCGTCCTCGCGGACTCATGTTAATGCAGATCGTTATCATAGCGGCTTCGTCTTAACGCGGAATGATTTTATAACGCAAAGGAGAAATCTTTGCGGAGTGTTGCCGTGTAAACGTACCCTTAGTGCATCAAGGACCAGCACAAAGAGACGAGTCCAGGAAATGAACTACAAGAGTTGTATTCCTGATGTCAACACTCTCCTGAATCAGTCAGTGTCTGCATTTAGGAAATTAAAGAAGAGTGGAGAAGCACAGAATCCAAATTTCATAAAGTCCACAGTGAAGTTTCCACAGTCAGTCATTCATCATCAGTGTCAGTCGTATACGGTGTCATGTCATCTGCTGGTTTTGGTCCACTGTGTTTGATCAAGTCCAAGGTCAATCATCTAACAGGTGATTTCAGACCACTTCATGCTTCTATCTGTGGACAAACTCTACAGAGGTGCTGCTTCCTTTTCTAGCAGGACTTGGCTCCACCCACAAGATTACTCTGAACTACTATGATTCTTGATTGGTCAGTCAGCTGTCCTAACCTCAACCCTGAAGAGAATCTTTGTGGTATTGTTTAGAGGAAGATGAGAGACACCGGACCTGAAAATAAAGGTGACCTGAAGACCACTATCAAGGCAACCTGGACTTCCATAACACCTCAGCAGAGCCACAGGTGGATCATCTCCATGCAACGTCACATTGATGCAGGAATTTATCCAAAAAGAGCCTCGAAAAAACTACAGGCTTTAAAATAGAAGTTCAGAAACAAATGGGTGACGTCACACTTCCTCTGTCCACTGCTTATGTGGTCTTTGGTCACAGGTGTTGACTGATCACAAAGGACACGTGTTTCCTCAAGATGATACATCCTTAAAAGTGGTGGGCTGCAACTGAAGGACCATGAAGACACCAAACTGAGCATGGTCACGGTGCCAGGCTCAGTCCATAATCCAGTACTTCACTGAACACACCTGATCTCAATGCCAGTCCATGTCATTGGATGGTCACTAGATCCTCTTTAACATGGTGAGTCCTGTTCAGGACCACACATTTAACCTGTTCAGTTTGTGTCTCATCTTAGTCTGCTGGTGTTCCTTCTGGTTCCAGTCAGAAGACGGGTCACATCACCTTCGTACTGACTTCCCTTCACTGACTTCCTGTCACTTACAGGATCCAGTTTCAGATTTTCATTGTATGAGTTTAAGTACCTGCATGGTTTGACACCCCCATACCTTTCAGAGCTTTTAACTGTGCACACTCCGTCTACAGAAACACAATCCTCAAATCATCTAATTTTAGATGTACCAAAAACCCGTCTGAAGACTAAAGACATCAGAGCCTTTTCTATGAGAGGTCCTAGACTCCGGAACACTCTGACCCAACAAATCACACGTGCACATGTAGTGCCTGTTCCAAGTAGCAAGGTTAATAACCCTCTGTTATTATGATGGTGTACTCTGGGCGGGGCCCTGGCTACGTCAACACTAACTAACTAACTAGCTAGCTCCTAAACTATGGAACGATCTGCCTCTCCATATCAGACAGGCCTCCTCTCTGTCTGTTTTTAAATCCCTTCTTAAAACCCATCTTTCCTCCTTGGCTTTTGAAACCATGCGAGATGTTTTAAGGTACTATATTTATTCTATTGTTTTTATTTAATAGTGGGTTATTGTTCTTATTTTTAATCTATTCTTGAATTTTATTCTTTTATCTGAGTTTTATTTATTCTTCTGTATAGCACTTTTTTTCTTTTTTGTACATCTTCTATGTCTTTAAAACTATTTCTGTACTTTATTCTTCTATTTTGCTTTTAATTATTCTTCTGTACTGCACTTTGGTCCACTGCAGTTGTTTTAAAGTGCTTTACAAATAAAGTTGGATTGGATTGGATAACTAAATTGGTAAACAGGAGAAACAGTAAAAATAAATACCTTCAAAATTACTAAATGAGTTTTAAATGGCAGTGCCTCGACTTGCCTGGTAAAATAATAATGTTAGTTTTTTTTATCCCACTAAGAACAAATGAATACTAACTTGTTTTAATCTTATTTAAATATAGTTGTCCCTTTGAAATACAACACAGAATCTATGTAGTCAAAAGAATACATTTTAGTAGTTGAAAATGATTAAACCACATAAAACAAACATTCAGGACAAATATAATAATGCACAATAATTAATCTTTAAAAGTCAATTCCAAATAACCTTTTAAGCTGAAATGAAATCCCCAGTGTTGCAGGCCCGATGTTGTTTGGGTGCGTTGAGACCATTCAAACTGAACAGCAGCCGTTTTACTTGTTAGCACAAGCAGAGAATAAAATGGCACAAGCTCTAGAGTACTCACAGAACCTTGAGTGGATGAGAAGGTAAGGCGCGTGCTGGACTGGATCCAAGGAGACTGGACAGGTGCAGTTAGCTCAGTAGGTGCAGTTAGCTCAGTAGGTGGAGTTAGCTCAGTAGGTGGAGTTAGCTTTGTTGAATTTGATGCAGATCACACAGTGTTTTTTGGAAATGTGAGAGAATAACTGTGTTTTGGGAAATGGTGTGTCGAGTACTAAAACAAATAATGGGGTATGAGATTCCAATGTGCTATGATGTTCTGTATTTTTGTAAATAATTTGATGGAAATGTAGTAGGAAACAACATATACTTGGTTAAGATACTTTTAGTGGCTTGCAAAAACACTTTTACAAGGAACTGGGGAAGTACCGAACCACCATCAAAGGACCAGTGGATTGCAATCATGGATGGAATACATACAATGGAAAGGGTGACTAATAGACTGCAATTACACGAAGCACAAATGGACAAAAAGTGGAATAAACGGGCTGTTTACAGAGCGAAGAATGATGGAAAAACTGGATAAAAATGTGTTGAAATAGGTATAATGTACCCAAGCAATGTTGGTTTGTTCATTTTTCATTGTTTTGTCAAATATGTGTAAAACAAAAATCAATAAAAATTTAAGTCATGAAAAAGAAAGTCTATTAGTTTAATAAGTCCTTGTAAAACTCACTGTACTTAGCATACAGAGTGGCTAACAGCTATCGGCGCTAACAAGCTAACACACAGTTAGCCATTACATTGTTTTAAGCTTCAACATTTCATCTCTGCTCAGAAAATAAAATACATCGAGTACTCACTCATCCCGGTTCACAGTGTAGAACCCGCCGTGTAGTCTCTGCGTCCAATCCCCGGTTTGCGACCATTTTCCGTTTTAGCTTAGCACAGGCCTTCCGTCCTGCGCCATGTCCGCAGCCCAATGATGACCAGTCTGAGCCTCGAGCCTGCACACCTAAGTCCCGCCCTCCGCTTCTGATTGGACATTACACTCAACTTGACCAATGCAACAAAAAATTATTGATTGATTGATTGATTTTCAACTTTATTAGTCAAATCTGGTCATACATTCTAAAGAATTCCATAGAAAAAGACTTTTTTTTTTTTTCTCAAATTGAGCATCAACATAAAACATATATTGAACAATAATTGTAAAGAACATTATATAAAAAGAAGGGGGAAAAAAAAGAAAGAAAATGAAAATAAAATAAATAACAAAATAAAGTCAGAGGTCTAATCATGTACATTTAAATTTTCATAAACAATCAAGGCTTGTTTGTTTTTTACTTATTTCAGTGTTTTTTTTTTTTAAGTTTGTTATTTCATTTATGTAAATTTTGGGTGGTTTTTCATAAATCTACATCTGTGTATAAATTGTTTAGCAATAATAATTAAAGTATTGTACATAATTTCTCGTTAATTGTTTTTCATTATAACTCCGAATTTAATGTCTGTATACTCCAGTTTGGGCGATTGAGTGTCCTTCACAAGCTGACTGCACTTTATGTATTCATCATATCTTAAACTGTTTTTAATGGTATTTTATTGTGTTCTATGGATATTCTAATTGTATTTTATTTGAACTGTTTTATTTGTTTTTCACAATGTAAAGTTGCTACTTTACAGTGTTACATGTACTCCATGTGTCTCCCCCCTCTCCCCCAGTCTCTCTCTCTCTCTCTCTCTTTTCTCCTCCTTTACTCTCTCCCTTTAACCCCAACTGGCAGACGTCCATCCTCCTCAGTCTGGTTCTGCTCCAGGTTTCTGCTGTTAAAGGCAGTTTTTCCTTCCACTGTCACCAGTCACAAGTGTTTGCTCCTGGAGGATTCTGGTGGGTTTCTGTAAATTTGACTTGATTTGATAAAGCACTTTGTGACTCTGTCTGTGAAAAGTGCTCTGTAAATAAAATTTACTTACTTACTTACTTCTCTGATGTCCAGTCTTGAAATGCTGTCCAAAATGTCCTGGTGTATGAGCAGTCAAAAAAGAGATGTTCAAAAGACTCCATTTCAAATTCACAGAAAACACAGTTATTTTTCTCAATATTAAATCTTCGTCTCATAAAGTCATTGCAAGGATAAATATCATTTAGTGTTTTAAAATGAGTTTCTTTTGCTTTCGGGGATATGGGTAGAGTCAGATATTTGGTTCTGATCCTGATTATAATTTCTTTAGGATAATCTTTTAATACATTTTTCCATTTTAATGGTAAGGGGAAAAGATTACATGTGAGGGCACCACGGATGAATTTGTTTGTACATTTTCTCCCATAAAATTAATATCCTCTATAAAGAGTGACAAAATCCTGGGTATTCTGTTGTCATAAAGCAACATTACAAAATAAAATACAAGACTGACAACCAAACAGGTTAGGTTGTACACAGACCACGTTTTTTAGGTTTTTCCCAAGTGCAACTCTGTCACGACGGGGGAAAAGAGAGGACTCAAATGCTCGGTACTGAAGGGAAAAAAACACAAGTTTATTAAACAAAAATAAAAACTAAACAACGGAAAGCACAGAACCAAGAACAGAGTCCATAAAGGAAGACAAAAAAAAACACACAAAACCTGAGTCCGTAGATGAAAATGGATAATGTCCAGGTTATGAAAAAGAGTGAAGAGGAAAAATGGACCAGCGCTGCGTGGCTGCAAACCAAAGCCTTAAAGGTCCCATATTATGCAAATCTCACTTTGTGACAGTTTTCTTACAGTAGTGTGTGTTGCAGTAGCCTCATTATGAGGTTCGAATTTGAAAACTGTCTGTTTCCTCCTGCCTTGCTACACCACATTTTGTGAAAATGCTCAAACGGCCGAGTTTGAGTTGGGTCCGCTTATGACGACATAAGCGGATTTAACTCCTCCCCCTGACTGTGCCCCCACCCTGGCAAAGCGAGCCCCGCCCTGGCAAAGTACCTCTTGGACAACAAACATGGCGAAGGCGAGACACGCAAGTTGTGGTGTTGTTGGCTGCACACACCAACACGAAAGTTTATTTTTGCTCCCCACTTCCGAGCCTCTCCGTAAAAAGTGGCTGGATTCTATCTTTGATGGTCATGGACCAAACAACATTCCCAAACGCTTGTATGTGTGTCCCCGGCATTTCACGGACGAGTGTTTTTTAACATGGGCCCATACAGCTCCGGCTTAGCACAAAGACTCCGAATCAAGAAGGACGCAGTACCAACGCTTCGTGACCCAAGTCCAAGTGTGGGAGATGTAAGTTCTGATCATTTTTTGTATCTTTACTGCATAACCCTACATTACGGATAAGCTGGTGGGTGTTGATGTGTACGTCTAACGTTAGCATGGCAGCTAACATAGCTCGGTTGCTGCTGCTAACGTTTGCGTCCCCGTTAACATGCAAGAGCTGATAATATCCAGAGACATTCAACAGAACTACTGTGAACACGGGCCTTTTGTGGTTGGCATCAGTAGAGTTAGCATCAGGCTTGTTAGTAGCTGCCTGCATTAGTGGCGGCAGGCGTCTTTCCGTGTCAGGTCCACGAACCCGACACAACACCGCCATTTTCCGTCGGGGCTCAGTCACGCCTCAAGGCAAAGAAAGCCAGTGTTTGGAAAGACGTTCTGTCTGAGACGTGTGTATGATGGCTTCACCGTCAACATTAGCGCGTAGTACCGCTAGCGTAAGCCGCGTCCTCCCCCAGAGAGGGGAGGGGGAGTGGGCGTGGACAGATGCGTTCATTTGCATACCCGGAAGCAGGCCCAGAAATAGACTGTTCTGAGGAGGGCTGGGGAGAGTGACTTTTTCGACCGCTGAAACTCCGAAAAAAGGATGATTTTGGGGCGAACAAACTTAAATACTCTGTTTTTGGGCTTCTGAGACCTGTATGACGTGACTGAAAAATAGCATAATACGGGACCTTTAAATAGGCTAAAGGTAATTGGCTGCAGCCACGCAGCGCCAGCAGGTGAGTCTGATGATGATTATTAAGAGACGGAGGAACTGAGGGTCACACAGGCACAGACCATGACCAAGAGGGAGGAGCAAAGAGTCACACAGTCACAGATCCTGACAAACTCAAAGAAATTTGCGAAAACACAAGTGACTTATCAAAATAAAAGACAAAAAACTTGTGTTGGCTTATAACATGTTTTTTTTTTACTAACATACAAATAAATGAACTATATTCATGATAATTATTTATATGCGTGACATTTTGATTAAT
This sequence comes from Sphaeramia orbicularis, assembly GCF_902148855.1. Lineage (NCBI taxonomy): Eukaryota > Metazoa > Chordata > Actinopteri > Kurtiformes > Apogonidae > Sphaeramia > Sphaeramia orbicularis. The sequence goes on from NC_043964.1 coordinate 54,602,406, forward strand.
TATATTTTAGCTTGTTTAGTGTAAAGTGCCATTTTTAGACTGGGCTGCACACAGTCCATCCAGTCCTTTAAATCCCTTTTACAGATGCACCTATTTGCACTGGCTTTAATACAAGTGTGTGACATTATTTTATCTACTGGTTGTGTTTTAGATGTCGTATCCTATTTATTTTATATGTTTTTATCAGTTTCAGTTTATTTTCTTCTTCTTCTCACTAGTTCACTATATCATGGACTTCCTTCTATCTGTTTACTGCACATTGGGTACCTTGTGTTGTTTTGTGTGTGGGGCTGCTGTGGGTCAGGAGGTAGAGTGGGTCGTCCAATAACCCAAGGGTCGTGTCCTTGGACAAGACACTTCACCCCCCTTACCTCCAGTGTCACTCATACTGGTGTATGAATGTGTGTGAATGCTTGGTGGTGGGAGGGGCCGTTTGGTGCAGATTGGCAGCCATGCTTCCATCAGTCTGCCCCAGGGCAGCTGTGGATACAGATGGAGTTTACCGCCACCAGAGTGGGAATGTGTGAGTGAAGGAAGAATGGATCACACACCTTGAAAAGCACTGTAGAAATCCAATCCATTATTATTATTATTATTATTATTATTATTATTAGTAGTAGTAGTAGTAGTAGTAGTAGTAGTAGTAAATGTGCTGTAGAAATAAACAGGACCTTGATGAACACATCAGTCCAACCCATGTTTTGTCTGTCACTGAGACATGTAAACGTATTCAAATGTGTTGGGTTTGTCCGTCCAGTCCACATGTGTTTTGTGGATCTGGTGAAGGCTTACGACCGTGTCCCCAGGGGCATCCTGTGTGTGTGTGTGTGTGTGTGTGTGTGTGTGTGTGTGGGGGGGGTGCTCCAGGAGTATGGGATGAGAAGAAAAGTTTAAAAAGAAACATGTGTGGACACACCAGAAAACCCAATCATGTTTTTAATTTAGTACGGGATAGAGGAGTAATATATAATATTAATATTGGATGAAGGTCTGACATGGAAATCCCATATTGCACATGTGAGGAAAAAGATATCGAAGAGTATTTTCATTTTAAATAAGGTCAAGTATTTGTTAGATTACAGGGCAATGTGAACACTGTATTGTGCATTTATATTACCATATATTAGCTACTGTGTGGAAGTCTGGGGTAATACATATAAGAGCAACACAAAGCCATTGGATCTCCAACAGATGAGAGCTATCAGGATTATCCATAAAGCAGATGATCGGGAACACACTAATACATTATTGATTAATTCTGGATTATTGAAATGGCAAAAGCTAGTTCAGTTACAGACATTACTTGTTCTGTTCAAGGCCAAAAGTAAAGCACTAGCAGCTAAATTACAAGAACTGTTTGTCTTCACTTCAGAGAAGGAAGAGCATCGAAGGAAAGGTCATTTCAAACACCAGTGTGAACAGACGACTGTGAAGCAGATGTGTGTATCAGTGGTGGGTGCTAAACTCTGGAATTCTCTTCATAATGAGCTGAAGGACCGTAAAAACAGATTCCAACTGAAAAAAGTGCATAAAGAAAGAACAATGAGATTATATGAACAGCTATAAGTTTTACATTTGGCTTCGTATTTGTTTTGTATTTTGTGACATATTTATGTACTTATTTTGGACTGGTAAAATGTCTTTGCATCATTTCATCAGGTTTATATTTACTTATGTTTTGTACTTTCTGGACATGTGGTTTTGCACTTGGTTTTGTATTCATTTTGTATTATCTTTAGATGTACTTAGTTTGGTTTGTCTGACTTTATACAGTATGATTTTATAGTTAGTTGTGTATGGCTAACCATTAAGGCTATTATTATTTAGAAGGGGGCAGGAAATATCAGATTTTCTTCATCCTGCTCCTTTTTGAGCGTGGGTGTGTACATGTTTGTTTACTTGATGATTATTGAATGTTTACTGATGAAATGCACAGCCATGAACGAAATAAATGAAATTTAAAATAAATAAATAAATGAATAATAATAATAATAATAGTAATGAATTTATCTGTAAATCAACACCATATTTATGTTCATTGCAGACTGATCTCATTAAATTGCGTTGTATGTCACGTCAGTTCTTATGGCATTTGACGTGCTATACATTTGCAGTTTCATCCTTTTGTGTGTTATTCAACGCCATTTGATCGTGCGTCAATGTACTCCAAGATCTTAGGTTTATGTATCCGTAACCGCTGACCCTGAGCCTAACCTTAACCGCTAATCGCGCTAATCACGTGTGATTTTATGCGGCATGAACATACACACGGAAAGCTTATAATGCGTACAGAAAACATGCCAATTAAAAGTCACATGTTATCTGTATGCAATTCATGATCACATTGTTCGTCGCCATGTTTATGGCATGACTTCTCATGTCATCTTGCAATAATAAATAAAGAAATCATCACACTTGTGATTTAATGGGAAAAACCAACGGTACACACTTCTGTTTTTTCAACATTTAGTAAATATCGTCAAGTTTGCGCAAATGTCCAATGGAAAAGCAACTAATTTCAATGATCTTTCGATGGTTTATTACATAATGCACCAAATTATTACATTTTCTTTTAAAAAAGAGTGCTACACCTGCATTTTTGTGATAACTGTTGGAATATGAAATAAGTTATTACAAAATGAGCCAACATTTATTACAAAATGCGTTTAAGAATTTTATAACAAAATGCTGGATCTCTTGAGGTAGATAAAGTACATGTATTCTGCTCCTGTCCTGGTACTGTTGGCTTTTGGGGAAATAGGATCAAACTGATGTATTCAGTTTTTGGTGTCCATTTTGAAATGTCATTGGCTACTTTGTTTTTTAGTGTTCCCCCAGAGGAATTAGATAAAAGTGACATATGTCTGTTTAGAAAACTACTTGTCACAGGCAAAAACGCCATCACCAAATATTGGCTAAAAAAGGATCCTTCCGCAGTGACAAAAATTATCAGTCATATCCATTTAATGTAGTGTTTTTCAACCTTGGGGTCAGGACCCCTCATGGGGTCACCTGGAATTCAAATAGGGTCGCCTGAAATGTCTAGTAATTGATAAAAAAAAATAAATAAACAAAAAAAAATTTACTAAAAAAATATATGGTGAGTTGAGAGAGACGATCCCAATATATAAAAGACACGACAAACTGTGAGTGTAAAACTGCAGCACTGTGGTTCTGCTTATCTGTCAAACGTTCATTGTGGTCAGTTTCAGATGCTGCAGCTCTTTCATGATTCATAGTTTCAGTTCTTGTTTGTTTAAAATTAATTGTCAGCCTTGTAAATCACAGCTGGACTGACTGGACAGATCCTGACCAAGGAAAATAAAAACCTCCCTTTGTGCAGTAATCTACACCTGGATTTACTGCCTCTGTCCAGAATAATATACATTATATAAACTAAGTGTTGTCTAAAATTAACATTTATTTGCAACATAGTACAGCAAACTATTTCATGATCAAAAACAAATTAATTTTTGCCAAAAAAAGAAAAAAAAAAAAAAGGCTCCATTTTGAATGTCTGGGGTCGCCAGAAATTTGTGATGGTAGAATGAAGTCACAAGCCAAAAAAAGGTTTGGAAAACAATGATTTAATGGAAATGACGACCAACAGTCTCTGCCTACAACAACACAAGGGCGTAAAGTATTGGAGAAAATTGGACTTTTTCAATCAATCTGTGGACAGTAAACAGTAAATGTAAATGTCTGAATGGACCTGTGACCATTTCTATGTTTGTTTTGTACTTTATACTAAAACAATAAAAAAAAAAAGCATGAGAGGATTTTATAACAAAATGTGTCAAGTTATTACAAAATGCCGCCTTATTATGTAATGAGGTGAAAAATTATTTCATTATTCCATATTGTGCTGTTATTACATAATGTGGTGTGACAGGGCTCAACACTCCAACCTAAACAGTCAGTTTACCACTGGGCTGTGAACAAGAAGCCAAACGCAAAGTACCGTGACTGGATTTGTATAGTTGGATTAATAGGAGTGTGTCTGTACTCTGCTGTCATTGGTCCATGGTATCTGTTGAATTGTTGACTTGGTGCAGAGTTGGAGTGAAAAGCATCAGTACCTTTGATCATCCCAGAGGTTCCAGCTGTCTTTGTCCTGCTTTCATCTAAGGTGAGTGTTGGTAAAACTGGGTAGACTAATGCTGGGACACTGCAGGGGGTTTACACTCAAATCCCACTGTGACCATGTGAACAGCACAGATGCACAATTTATATGGAAAAAAATTAAGACTGGATAAGTTGGTTTAAAACAGTATTCTGATGATTATTATGGGCAGTATTATAATTAAAGGTTTACAATCTGTATGGTTGGAAATCAGTCAAAATGTACAGATGACCTCTAGAAATGTCATGTACTTCTGCTCACTGTCAGACTGTTCATGTGTCTACAGCTCATACAAACTCTCCTGTCATGAAGATTTTGGAGGAAATGTTCTTCTTTGTCCACCTGCTGCTCCTCCTCTGTCCTGTGTATGAGGGAGTGAACCTGCGACGTTTAAGATACGTACAATACCCAGACGAAACCTGGCTGGACAACCTGGAAGGGGGCCAGGAGTACTGTAGGGAACACCACATCGCCTTGGTCACGATCAGAAATGAAACTGAGAATGATTATCTTTTCGATCACTACGGCTGGATTGGTTTGTACCGTGATGGTCCAAAGTCTGCGTGGAAATGGTCCAGAGGAGGCGAGACCGCCAACTTCCCATCTGGTCAGGTGTTGTAACTGTTCTATTTTTAGGCCTGTCACTCAAGGACTTCAATTCTGTTTATTTAGATTTTTAAAAAATGGTAACACTTTACAATAAGGGTCCCTTAATTAACCTTAGTTAGTGTTATTATAAGCAGAATTAACTGTTCAGTAATTATTATCAATCATTATTATATATTAGTTAGCATTAGGTAACATATTACTTAATGTATCAATCAGCCATTAAAGGTGGGGTATTGAGATCTTTTTCCAGCAGCTACATTTTGAAAATACTCAATTCCAAAGTCCAAAGCCCTTTCTTCAGACGTCCCTCTGGTTCATGAGCGCTGCACAGCAACAATCGCCGGCTGAGGCTCTGCTCCGTCCCCGGCTGGACTCCGACGCCGTCTATGCCCGGCCCCGGCCCCGGCCCCGCCCGGCCCCCGGCTCAGGCTAGGCTTTCGATCCCCACCTGAGGCTCCGTCCCTGGCTCCGGTTCTGGCCTTGGGTTCCTACGCTGACTACAGCCCCGGCTTGAGGCTCCGGCTGGCGTATCCATGTATACCTCGTTCAGTCTCCTCTAACACCCCCGCTCTTCCAGAACAGCCCCAGTTCAGACCTATCTGACAAATGGTACATTTACCACTGATTTATGTTAGTGACTAAACAGTTTGCCCTGAACTTTCCATCATAACAGAACTAATATAGCTAATATAAATAATATAGCTAATAAATTAATATAACTAATAGAGTTAAATATACTAATAAAAGTAATAGTGGTTTTATTGCTGCCTATGCCAACCATCCCACACTGGACATCCTGGCTCTCACTGAAACCTGGATTAAGCCTGAAAACAATGCAACCCCAGCCGCACTTTCTACCAACCACACATTCTCTCACACCTCTCGTCCATCTGGACGAGGAGGTGGCGTGGGTCCTGTTAATTTTCCAACAAATGGAAACACAATCAACTCCTACCTTCAGTCAAATACAACTCCTTTGAATACCATGCCATCCTAGTGACAGCACCAGTTAAACTTTACATAATTGTCATTTATCGTCCACCAGGGCAACTGGGTGATTTTCCTGATGAGCTGGACACTCT